>NC_090653.1:12980002-13280002 GCF_040937935.1 Hyperolius riggenbachi | reverse complement strand
AACCACTCAAAGGCACAAAGTGGGCCATCTTACTGAATCTGTCTGTGACCACCCATATGACAGTCTTTCCATTGGAATCTAGAAGTTCTCCCACGAAGTCCATGGAAATATGTGTCCATGGCTCCTGAGGGGAGGGCAGAGACTGCAAAGTTCCAACTGGAGCCAGTCGGGAGGGTTTGCTCCTGGCACAGACGGTACAGGTCTTAACAAATTCCTTGCAATCTTGTTGTAGAGATGGCCACCAGACAGATCTACACAACAATTCTTGGGTTCGGGTAATGCCAGGGTGTCCAGCATTCTTGTGTCCATGAAACAACTGCAGCACTTTGGGACGTAAAGTACAAGGGACATAAAGAACCCCTCTTGGTTTCCCTTCTGGGACTTCTAATTGAAAAGGACTTAAGAGGCTAGGAAGGTCTTCAACTATCTCAGTGGCTGCCAGGATGATCTCTTTCGACAGAATACTTTCTGAGGAAGGAGATGGAGCAGTTTCAGGTTCAAAACAACGAGAAAGGGCGTCCGCTTTAACGTTCTTACTCCCTGGTGTGAATGTAATTATAAAATTAAAACGGCAGAAAAAGAGAGCCCATCTAGCCTGTCTGGGGGTGAGTCTTTTAGGTTTTTCAATGTACTGTAAATTTTTATGATCCGTGTACACAGTAATTACATGCTCCGCCCCCTCTAACCAGTGGCGCCACTCCTCAAAAGCAAGCTTGATGGCTAATAATTCCCTGTTTCCAACATCATAATTTCTCTGGGCAGGGGAGAATTTTCTGGAAAAAAAAGCACAGGGATGAAGCTTGCCCTGAAGTCCTGAACGTTGAGACAATACTGCTCCTACTCCAACCTCCGAGGCATCCACCTCCACTATAAATGGGTAAGCAACATCTACATGACGTAATATGGGAGCAGAACAGAATGCCTCTTTCAGAGAGGAAAATGCCACAACTGCTTCTTCTGACCAAGGAGTGGCATCAGCCCCTTTTTTTGTCAAATTAGTAAGCGGAGACACCACCGAAGAGAACCCCTTGATAAATTTTCTATAATAATTTGCGAATCCCAAGAATCTCTGTAGTGCTTTAAGCCCAGATGGTTGTGGCCAATCCCTTACAGCAGAGACCTTCTTGGGATCCATGGACAACCCTGATGTAGAGATAATGTAACCAAGAAAGGCAATCTCCTTTACCTCGAAAACACATTTCTCTAATTTCGCAAACAATTGATTCTCCCTGAGTCTTTGTAACACATACTTTACATGTTGGCGGTGTTCCGTGATATTTTTAGAAAATATCAAGATATCATCTAAGTAGACGATTACAAAGCGACCCAGTACCTCCCTAAAAATCTCGTTGACGAACTCTTGAAAAACTGCAGGAGCGTTACACAACCCAAAGGGCATCACCAAGTATTCGTAATGCCCCTTGGGAGTGTTGAATGCCGTCTTCCATTCATCTTCCTCCCTGATACGGATCAAATTGTAGGCCCCCCTTAGATCCAACTTAGTGAAAACAGAAGCCCCGGGAACCTGTGTAAATAAATCGTCGATTAGCGGTAGTGGATACCGATTCTTAATCGTGATCTTATTTAGACCCCTGTAGTCAATACAGGGGCGCAAACCACCATCTTTTTTCTGAACGAAAAAGAATCCCGCTCCTGCAGGAGATCTTGAAGGGCGGATGAAACCCTTCTGCAAATTTTCCTGAATGTACTCGTCCATGGCCAATTTTTCCGGGGACGAGAGGTTGTATAGGTGGCCCCTGGGTGGCATGGTTCCTGGTTTCAAATCTATTGGGCAATCAAAAGGTCTATGGGGGGGTAATTGATCTGCTGCCCTAGGACAAAAGACATCAGCATATTCCTGATATTGTGGAGGTACTCTTTCCACTTGAATCTTAGTAGAACACAAAACTACATTCTGTAAACAATGTTGTGTACAATAAGGCGACCAAGTAGTCAACTGCCCATTCCCCCAATCAAACTGAGGAGAATGTAATCGTAACCAGGGCAACCCTAGTATCACCGTAGAGGTAGACATCTTTAAAACGAAAAACTGTATGACCTCCCTGTGCAGAGCTCCCACTTGCAGCGAGAGGGGAGGTGTCTGACACAGTGGGGACTTTCCTTGCAAAGGAGTGTCATCAATCGCTGTAACATATAAATGTCTTCCTACCGGAAGTACAGGGATATTTAAACTTAAAGCAAAGCTTAAATCTAAAAAGTTAGCTGTTGACCCGGAATCTACAAATGCTGTGGTAGGAAAGTTCTGCCCTTCCCAATTTAGGGAACAGGGCAATAAAATTTTTTCTTGTTTTGGAGGTAAAACAATTCCGCTTAGGGTGGTACCCCCTACCACACCTAAGCCGAGGAGTTTCCCAACTTCCTACCACAGTTTTGTGCAATGTGGCCCTTTTCCCCGCAGTATATGCAAAGACCCTCTCTGCGTCTTCTTGACCTTTCCGCCTCCGTGAGGCGCCCGTGGCCTAACTGCATCGACTCCTCAGTCTCAACTGCTGCCGAGCTACTGGCCCCAGAAGTCCTAGAGTACATGGGGTACCTGCCCTTCTTGTTGTACCTCAGACGCCTATCTATTTTAATAGACAGCGTAATAGCCTCATCTAGATCTTTGGGTTCCGGATGACTAACCATCACGTCAGTTACTGCTTCTGACAACCCATCTAGGTATCTATCCAAGAGTGCATATGGCTCCCATCTAGAGGACACAGCCCACTTCCTAAACTCTGACGCATACTCCTCAGCAGTACTGCGTCCTTGTCTAAGGTTTTTGAGCTTACGTTCGGCCGTGGCGGCACTATCTGGATCATCGTAGATGACCGCCATGGCCTTAAAAAACTCCTGGACAGAAGACAGAGCAGGATGCTCATCAGGTAAGCCATAAGCCCACGTCTGGGAATCTGCATGCAATAGAGTCTTGATAAGAGTGACCTTCTGAGCCTCGGTTCCCGAGGACACAGGTTTCATCTCAAAGTAAGACAGCACTCTGTGACGGAAATTCTGGAAATCTGACCTTGTGCCTGAAAATTTCTCAGGAATGTTCATTTTAGGCTCGCTAAGAGCCGGGGGAGGTAGAACGTTAAGTGGTGATTGCAACCTTTGGACAGTCTCATTTAACTGAGTAATCTGAGCCTGCTGTGCAGTTACAGTAATCTTCAGCTGTTCTAACTCTGCCCTTACAGTCTGAAGCTGGTTTATCACCCCCTCCATCTTACTTCTTTATGGTCTGTGTTTCTGTAACGATTGGTGTTAGCAAGAGGCACAAATATCTGATTAAGTGGTGATATACAGAATCACCACTAATGCAGATATGTTAGAGTGAAATAGTCAGTATCTTCCTGATGGTAAATCAGCGGAAGGCTCACTAACACGGTAAGTGCCTGAAATGATCTACTCAGACCAGTGTCACACCCCGAACCTTGATTATTGGGGATCCGCAGTATCGCCAATAATACAAGGATAGACCCGATTATATAGCAATCTGCGGAATTGCTAATAATGCGGGTAGATGTAAAGCAGTGGACACACGATCAACATGGAAATAAACAAAGCAGTAAATATTCACAAAGTTGTGGAAATATCCACCACACGGCAATTCCTCAGAGGTGTGGTTACCTCTGAATGGGAACCCCGTGTGTGAGATCCCCCAAAGTGGCAGTGGAGGAATCTCGGCCTCTGGCAGTAACGGTCTGCTAGGGCCGGCGTCTCAGGGAGGCAAGCCTCAGATAATAACCCAACAGTGGGAGACGTTCCACTGAAGGGAGCAAGGTCAGACAGAAAGAGGTTCGGCAACAGTACAGGCGGCAACAGTATAGAGACGTGAGACGAGAGAATAGTCAGGAACCAAGCCAATAGTCGTTAACGGTACGGGCTGGCAGAGTACAGAATCAGGAAGCAGAAGAGAAGTCAAGACAGGCACAGAATCATACACAGAGAATCAATAACAATAATAATCTCCTAGTCTAGGTGTGAAGTCCTTGGTTTCAACACCTGGGATCTAGTCTAAGGTCTGAGTGCTGACACAGGGTATCGCAAACACAGACGAAGTGTGACTGAAAAGCACTTCCTTATATACTGCCTGGGAGAGAAGTCTCCACCCCAGGCAGCAACCAATCAGAGCAGGCTAAAATGTCAGCTGACCTCCAGGTCAGCTGACACGCTTTCTAAGAGTATAAAGGCGTGTCTGGCGTGCGGCCGCACCCCCTAGAGGCAAGATGGCAGAACCCTGGTGAACAGCATGTTGGTGAGTTTGGAGCAGAGTGCTCGGACGGGTGTGCGCAGTGGATGCGGACGAATTTCCGCATCCCGCGTTGGAAGGTCCGCTTGCCGGACTGGATGCGACCATATTTCCGCAATCCATCCGGCGTTGCAGATTTTTCGTTACAGCAATCCAATTGGACCGGTTGGAAATGATCTAATAGATCTGACTAATAGATCCAATCTGACGGAAAACTGTACCGTGTAGATGAGGCTTTAGACTCCGCCCTCCATGAACCTACAAACACCTGCCCAACCACACTGCAAGCATTCTGGCTGGTCCAGCTATCACTCCTCCCTTACTTCCCTGGTCCGTCATAGCTACAGGTCTCCCTTAGTATTAGGTAGCTAGAAGTACCCTCAGTATTATGTAGCTAGTGGTGCACCCAACTGAATGGAGATCTCATCAGTGGAATACAGACAGCAGGGTGAGTAATCTCTCATTTACACTCCAACCAGGACTCTACATAGGTAAGGCGGGAAGGAGGCAGTAGGGTAGGGGAGTGAGCCGCCTTTCCATCATCAGGCGCCTGTAGGCAAGTGCCTATGGTGCCTTATGGTAAATCCAGCCCTGTAGTGGGGCGTTGTGGTGTGATATAACAGAGGTAATTTAACGCGCAGTAATGCACTGCTATTGATAGCCTATGTGCAGGGCCGGTTTAAGCAACAATGGGGCCCCAGGGCAAAATAAACCTGGGGCCCCCCCATCATATACCCCGGAACAAAAATCGGCATTAGGGGACCTTTTTTGCAGCTGGTATGGTCAGGGTGTGAAGTCCCAATCGGTCGGAGCTCCACATTCTGGCTATCCCAGCCTGCATGGGGAACAAAGGGGTTAAACATTTTCAGGAGGGGGGACCCCACATAATTAAAAAAAAAAAATTCCCACACTCTGAACATAAAAAAAAAAATTGGGAAAATAGGAAAAAATGCCAGGGATCTTCATACAGCCATATTGCGGCTGTATAGCGATCCCTGTCCAAAGCGCTGCGGCTGCGTATGGACCCCCTAGAAACCCCGTCAGGAAATGTATTGCTCTTTCGTTTGAAGCATGTAAAATTACACTACCGTTAGCTTAGCTACTAAAAGTGACATTTACCGCATTTAAAACTATACTTTTTTCCTTCGAAACTTTAAAATCGATTTTCTCAAAAACTATAAGGTCTTTTTGAAAAATTGTTTTTTCCTCTTATTCCTCATGATCTCCTTAACATATCCTGCAAATTTAGGGTTTCTAACATTTAAGGTAGATTTGCTATTAACCATTAAAGTCGGCAGGTTTTTAAATGTGTATTTTTTTTTCCTTTGAAACCTTAAAATTGATTTTCTCAAAAACTATAAGGCTGATTTGAAAAAAAATGTTTTCCTCTTGTAGCCACTGGGGGCCCCTACAAGCTCTGGGGCCCTGGGGCAGCTGCCTCCTTTGCCTTAATGGTAGCGCCGGCCCTGCCTATGTGACGTTCAGAATGCATGCAGTGCAATGTGATTCAATGGACTACAGCATCCCCACGGGGAGCATGCAGTGTGTTACCGCATAACACGTGTTAACACTGGCAGTGAGGCATGCTTTTCCTTGACTGTATGCAACGGGTGCATAACGTGCGATGCGACCCTCCCTTGCTTTGCATTCCTTTTTTTACAGTAACGCAATCCAGCCCCCCACTATGAACTTAATGCCCGAAGTGAGAGGAATGTGGAGGCTGACAGATGTTTTTCCTTTTAAATAATGCAGATTGCCTGGCAGCCCTGATGATCCTCTGCCTCTAATATGTACAGTGCTTAGCACACAAATAACTATGTTGTGTTCCTTTTTTTCTTTCTCTGCCTGAAAGAGTTAAATATCAGTTATGCAAGTTGCTGACTCAGTCCTGATAGGAAGTGACTACAGTGTGACCCTCACTGATAAGAAATTCCAACTATAAACACTTTTCTAGCAGAAAATGGCTTCTGAGAGCAAGAAAGAGATAAAAAGGGGAATGTCTTATCAGTGAGGGTCACACTGTAGTCACTTCCTGTCTGAGTTAGGACTGAGTCAGCCATTTACATACCTGATATTTAACTCTTTCAGGCAGAGAAAAAAAGGAACACCGCCTAGTTATTTGTGTGCTAGGCACTGTACATACACATGTCTATCTCATCATGTCACTTCGGGTATCCTTTAACTACAGTGGAGCAGCCCCTGTCACGGCATGTGGGTTCAGAGCTTTGAGGGGCCCCCTACTACTAACCATCCCTTCATCCGATACAGGGGACCATCCTCCTGATCAAGTGTTTTTGTGGCTACAATTGTTATGGGTGTGAAGATAGTAATTGCCACACTTTAAAAAGATGGTCCCACAGGCCGTGAATGTCACCAAGGGGTAGGCAAGGTAAAGGTTTTGAACATTGGGGGGCCCTATCAAAGTTTTGTTGGAGACCCCATGGTTTGTAGTTACGAGCTAGCATGCACATCAGGTGCTCTCATTAAAGTCTGACTGAATTTGCTACGTGATTTTTTTAAAGGAGTGATTAGGACCAGAGGGAACGAGGAATGGTGCCCTCGCACCACACGGCTCATAGATAAGGTTATCTGTTTGTGTTGACCTGAGGAAGCGGGCTGAGTCCCGTGAAACGCGTTGTCTATAGTATAACTGTTTTTTAATAGACTCCTTTTTTTTCCACCCACGTGAGTCTTCATTGGAGGTAAGACACCTTCTTTTTCCATATATTTTATATAGTATCACAGTTCTCACTATATTGGGTGCCTCTCCAACGCTTTTACCCAGAGGAATGGAACAGGCAATGCGCAGAGGTATGTGGATCCATCAGGAACTTTCCTCTGTGCTTACCCTATGCAAGGTACACACAATGCAATTTTACAACAGATTTACTGCAATTTACTGTCAGACTGATTATTTCCAACATGCCTGATATGATTTCCGATCAATTTTTCGAACGACTTTCCATTTACTTCTATGAAAAATTATTTGAAAAAATCATCGGAAATCAAATCGGACATGTTAGAAATGTATCGATCTGACAGTAAATCTGTCAGAAATTTGCATCATGTGTACCTAGCATTAGGTAGCTTTGTCTCTAGTCAGGTATTCTTTAAATAAATGTTTTGGTCTTTGATCTGCTAAAGATAAGTTCTCACTGTAAGTGCGAAAGCAAAAATTTTTATCTACGAACCTTTCAACAACCTCCATTATATTCTGAGATGAGATGACCCAGGTTGCTAAATTGTGTCAACCGATAGCAGAAAAAAGAAAACAAAAGTCCACATTTGCTTGGCCAGTTACAAAATTTCTCTGGTTCCTGACATCAGTAAATCAACCCAACCCACCTCTTTGATGGTAAGCTCTTCTGTGCAGGACACATCCCTCCTGTCGTATCGTATGCTTGCAATTGTCTCAGATTTGCAGTCTGTACCTTTTATTTTATTCACAGGCTTGCAATTTATCCTACTAAATTATTTTATTGTTATCGTTTTTCTGTAAACAATAATAGCTCTTCTGGTACGAGCTTATATTCTATTCTTATGTTCTTCATAAATAAAGCCACTCGACGAGTGATACGCACTGGGAAGTCCACCTCCGTTTACCCGTTCCGGACAGAGCTGTCCCTGAACGCCCCAGCTCTTTAACATTTTATGCTGCGGTGACACGAAAATAAAATATAAAAGATGGCGGCGGTCCAAAGGCAGACTGCCACACCAGCCTCTCGCGGAGCCGCAGCTTCCTGTTGGCCCGTAGGAGTTGCATCTTGGACGGTTTCCATCTTAATTTTCCAAAAGAAGACTGGCAAGAAATCAGTGCGAATTTCCCGGGAACATGCGGGGTACACGGCAAGATAAACAACACAAGGCTTCGGGAACACAGAGTGTGACAGAGCGACAATAAAAGAGGAGGCAGCCCATCTCCCCGCATTACACCAGCATGGCTGGAGAGGGGTACGCCGTAACTACATCGTAAAGCAGAGGAAAGTGAGAAAGTCGTGAAGGCAAAACTCCACGGACCTCGGAATTGGCAGGGCGTAGATTCGATTGGGCCAATTTTAAGTTGCATACAGTTTACGTGCAAGCTGGAATCATCAACCTTTCATTGACCCTCTCTACTGGCCTCACGGGATGGTTGGTGTTGCCAAAATCTAAAAAAAAATCAACAAAATTTTGCAAGCAATTCCGAACAAATTTGGAACTTTGTGAATTCTGAGTTTGAATTGCAAAATTGTGAAATTGTAAGTTATTGGGAGAGAAATGTTCACACACTAACCATAGGATTACTGGTAGGGTGAATTTGAAGAAATATATTTTCAACAGGCTGCAATTTCACTTAAGAATTGTTGCCTGGGCTTTTCTCATTCACCCTTGTTGTAGACATTTTTTGCTACTCGTCCAACACGAACATCATTTTCCATAAGGTTTGGAATTTATAAGTGGTAATTCCATATACTTTTACTTTAAAGGGCACCCGAGGTGAACATAAACAAATTAAATAAATGATTATATCTATCTTCCTTCTCCTAAAAATGACCTTTTAAGATAGTCCACAGTTTTATTTTATGTTTAAATCTACTTTTTAAGTTTTAACAGTTTTATTGTTTTTGCTCAATGACACATTTATTGAAGCACGCCAGAGCTAAAAGCTTTGAACTTTTGACCCCTTTTTATCGCTTTCCTGCTCTCAGAAGCCATTTTCTACTAGGAAAGTGTTTTATAGTTGTAATTTCTTATCAATAAGGGTCACACTGTAGTCACTTCCTGTCTGAGTCACAACTGAGTCAGCCATTTACATACCTGATATTTAACTATTTCAGGCAGAGAAAGAAAAAAAGGAGCACAGCAGTTATTTGTGTGCTAGGCACTGTACATACCCATGTCTATCTTATCATGTCACATGTCACTTCGGGTATCCTTTAAACTTTGAAATTATGAAAGTCAGTATTCCACAAAATCCATGCGCTCAGCCCTAGTGGCCATACACGAGCAGATAGAAACCTAATCCCGTAGCCATTCCATACTCCCAAATTGTAAATAAATCCCCCATTAGCAGTCATTCTCTGCTTCACACCACGTGTTGTTTTTTGGATTTCTAAAGTAGAAAACAATTTTTTGTTTGATTTCTCTGTATTACAAAGCTTAGCAGCTGCCTGCTTCGCAAAAATTTACTTTACACCTTATAACATGTTTTGTTCATTAGGGCTGGTTCAGACAGGCATGTGAACCAGTGGCCCACAGCAGCCTGGCATCTTGTTTCAAATACTCTTCTGCAAGTTTGCAGAAAAGCATTTGGCGGCACTTCCCGGCGCCCATCGTTATTTATCCCCGCAAGGGGATATGGAAGCGTGGTGGTAAACGATCTTGGATCGGCTCAGCGCTGGCCAGACAACGGTTAAAATCAGGATCAAAATGCAGCGTTTGCGCAAACAACGGTAAACACTGCTAGGCGAATGTACCGACGGCTGTCCAGTCATTTGAATGGGCAGCGTTAAACGGCAAGCGCCGATGCCATAGTTTACCATCGCTGCAAAGTCTGTGCGAACCAACCCATAAGCTACCCAAAGTCAGTGGTGAGTTCATCAGTCAAGCTTGTGTTGGTCAGTAGATCACCAGCATAACCCACTGACCAAAGTGTTCAAATCCACCACAAAAGCAATTAAATGTATGGCCGCCCAACCTGAGTACGGAATGAAAAACGGTATAATGAGAGGTTACCTGCAGTGAAATCAGCATGTGTATTTGTTTGGTGTGCTTCGTAATTCAGAATTAATTAAACATTCCCTTATGGATTTATTATTCAGGCGTGTTTATATATAATTTATTATGTTATTCTCAAAACTAACTACCGGTATAAGGAATTAAAAACAAGCAACCCTTGAACCCAACATAAATACCTTTCCAAGCATGTGCATTCTTTACCATCCAAAGAGAGAGAGATTACAACTGTATTCTTATACAAATCTGCTTTTCAAGTAGTGTGGTATCCTATAGTCTCATAGAAACCATAAGGAGAAGGCAAGAAAGGCAGCAACATCCAAGTACCAGATGAGAGAAGTCCTGGAGAGCCAGGTCCATCAATATATATGGCCCACACAGATATGAAAGACCCTGAAAAAGGAATTCAAAAAGGTGTGAGAAATGATGGCCAAAGTGGTCCATCCCAGTGGTGGTAGGAATGGCTACAACAGTGGTCCGTCCCAGTGGTGGTAGGAGCACTCAGTGCTGTGATTCGTAAGCTTGAGGAGTGGCTACAACAGATCAGCAATGTATGAACACAAGAGGGCAGTGCTGGGAACAGCTAAGATACTGAGCAGAAATTTTAAACTCCCAAGCTTCTAAGAACTAGAGTTTTGAGGAAATATGTAACTCTGATATAGAAAAACCTCTGGCTATAGTATTAGTAAACTCAGTCCCCAGGTCCCGAACATGTGTCTGTATGACTGTACAATGTAGGACCAATTCTGGTATAGTAAACTTCAGATATTGGTCAGCACGGTGGTTAGCACTCCCGCCTTGCAGCGCTGGGTCCCCGTTTTGAATCCCAACCAGGGCATTATGTGCAAGGAGTTTATATGTTCTTCCTGTGTCTGCGGAGTGTCCTTAAAGAGACTCTGAAGCGAGAATAAATCTCGCTTCAGAGCTCATAGTTAGCAGGGGCATGTGTGCCCCTGCTAAAACGCTGCTATCCTGTGGCTAAACGGGGGTCCCTTACCCCCCGAAATCCCTTCCGTGCAGCCTGGGATCTCTTTCTGGTTGAGGCAGGGCTAACCGCCGCAGCCCTGCCCCACGCGCCTCTGTCAGCGCGGATCTCCGCCTCTCCCCCGCTCCTCTCAGTCTTCCTTCGCTGAGAGGGGCGGGGGAGAGGCGGCGATGCGCCGCTGATAGACGCGACTAGAGGCAGGGCTGCAGCCGTTAGCCCTGCCTCTAGGAGCAGCAAAATCTACAACCAATTTGGTCGTTGATTTTGCGGGGGGTGTTTGGGGGTGAAGGGACCCCCGTTTAGCCGCGGGATAGCGGCGTTTTAGCAGGGGCACACATGCCACTGCTAAATATGAGCTCTGAAGCGAGAATTATTCTCGCTTCAGTGTCTCTTTAAGTAACCAAAAACATACAGATAAGTTAATTGGCTTCCCCCTAAATTGGCCCTAGACTACGATACATACACTACACAATACATACATAGACATATGACTATGGTAGGGATTAGTTTGTGAGCCCCACTGAGGGACAGTTAAAGGGGTTCTGTAGGTTTTGACACTTATCTGGGGCTTCTATCTGCCCCCCTGCAGCTGTCATATGCCTGCGCCGTCCTCTATGCTGCCGGTCACTGTGTAATTATTCATCTAACTAGACAAATACACTGCGTGGCTGCAGCCGTACGCCTCCTCGCTCCTGCTGGCGTCTCTGGAAACTTACTGCGCAGAAGCAGTAGGAGAAAACCTCGTACTTCACCTGCGCAGGAAGCTCCTGGAGATGTGAGTGGGAGCGAGGACGTGTGAGGCCGCAGGCGCAGTTGTATTTGTCTGGTTAGACAAATAATTAGACAGTGACCGTCAGCATAGAGGACGGTGCGGGCACATGACAGCTGCAGGGGGCCGGTAGAAGCCCCAGGTAAGTGTCAGTTTTTGTTTAAAAAGAACCCCACAGAACCCCTTTAATAATGACCACCTAACGCCGATAGGCGTCGGCAGGTCGTAAGTGGTATTAGATGGAAACGGCCGCTCGTACTAGCGGCCTTTCCATGTCAGTTCACGGAGGGTGTCTCCGTGAACAGACTGCGAGCCTCCGATCGCGGCTCGCACGCGAAATGTAAACACGCGGGGAAGAAATCCCCGGTGTTTACATCATACGGCGCTGCTGCGCAGCAGCGCCGTAGAGCAGATCGGCGATCCCCGGCCCTTGACTGGCCGGGGATCACCGGCATCTGATAGGCTGAAGCCTATCCTAGACGGCGCAGGACGGATATCCACCCTGTGCAGCCCATAGCCTGCGGGAGAGGCAGGTGAGGGCAGAGAGGGCGGAAATCGCTGTGGAGGGAGGCTTTGAGGACCCCCCGCTAAGCAGAAATAGCTGGCGGCGATCAGACCCCCCCAGCAGGACATCCCCCTAGTGGGGAAAAAAAAGGGGGGGGGGGAGTCTGGTCACCCTGGCTCAATCCTGATCGGTGCTGCGGGCTGGAGAGCCCACGCAGCACCGATCATAGGAAAATCCTCTGGTCCTTAAAGGGGCACTTAAGTCAAACAAAAAAATGAGTTTTACTCACCTAGGGCTTCCAATAGCCCCCTGCAGCTGTCCGGTGCCGTCGCCGTCTCCCTCCGATCCTCCTGGCCCCGCCGGCAGCCACTTCCTGTTTCGGTGACAGGAGCTGACAGGCTGGGGACGCGAATGATTCTTCGCGTTCCTGGCCACAATAGCGCCATCTATGCTACTATAGCATATATCATATACCATATAGCAGCATAGAGGGTGCTAATGTGTCTGGGAACGCGAAGAATCACTCGCGTCCCCAGCCTGTCAGCTCCTGTCACCGAAACAGGAAGTGGCTGCCGGCGGGGCCAGGAGGATCGGAGGGAGATGGCGAGGGCACCGGAAAGCTGCAGGGGGCTATTGGAAGCCCCAGGTGAGTAAAACTCATTTTTTTTGTTTGACTTAAGTGTCCCATTTAAGTGGTAACAAGACAATATACTTTGTACAACGCTGTGTCAGTGCTATATAAGTACAAAATAATAATATAGTAAACTACTTGGCCAGGGGGGGGGGGGGGGGGGGGTTATTGTCGTTGTGTTTTGTTTTTCACAATGTTTTGCGAGTTGCTGTTCATCTTTGTACATTTTGTAACTATTATGTCATTGTAACGGAACAGAATCTCACTCCTGTACAGAGGAAGATCAACAGGCCAAGAACAACACAACAGCTGCGCTCTAAAGCATGTTATGACATTTTCTGACCCTTCAGAATAAACAGATGGCGAAAGCGGAGGAATAAAATACAACCTTGCAATCCAAGAAAAAACAAAGATCCAGGCATATAACAGATACAATAATAATGAATGCGCAGGGATTGTCAACAGATCCTTTGTCAGGAGGCCAACTAGGATGGTCTTCAACATTTTGGTCAATGTTTGGCTTGTCCACAGCAGAAGTTTGGCCTAATATTTTGCAGCATCTTCCTCGGCAGCAGAAAGCACAAACATGAATTCATTATTATTCAGTATTTAGTGCTGACATCTTACACAGCGCTGTACAGAGTATACAGAGTATATAGTCTTGTCACTAACTGTCCCTCAATGGAGCTCACAATCTAGACCCTACCATAGTCATACATCCATTGTAGTCTAAAGGTGCGTACACACATGCAACTATAGTCGTTTAAAACGATCGTTCTCCGATCAGTTTAAAGAAAAGCAGCCAACGACCATTAAGTCTAATGACGGACGAGCTAGATCGTTAAAAACGAACAATCTATCTTGGCGGATTTTTTCCAACGATGATCGTTTGCAAAAGTAGTACATCGTTGGAAACGGTCGTTCTTACTAGGCTTTTCATTTTTATGCGCAAGCGCAATAGTTGCTTTACGGGATGTAACGTTCGTTCTAACGATCAGATCGTTACACACCTTTAAAAACTAACTTTACTTAGGTTGTTCTTTCGTCAATTAAAAGTTTGTTCGTCGTTCACAACGAACGATCGTTGTCGCATGTGTATGCGTAGCATTAGGCCAATTTAAGTCGAAGTCAATTCACTTATCTGTGTGTTTTTGGGATGTGGGAGGAATCCGGAGTGCCTGGAGGAAACCCACGCAGACACGGGGAGAACATACAAACTCCTTGCAGATGGTAACTTGGCCGGGATTCGAACTGCAGACTCGGCAAGAGTGCTAACCACTACGTCACTGTGCTGCCCAAAACTAAGAAGCAGTAGTCCTTATTCAATTCACAAGCTTTCTCCTACTGACCTGCAAAATTGAGTGATGTATGGGCACCCTATCAGATCACCCAAGGCAGCAGGTGCTACATCCTCTTTTTCTGATCAATCATTATACCTGCCTGGATAACTGCAGTTGTCCTTTAACGTCAGAATTCAGGGGGGGAGCAAAAGTCCACAGAGCCCTTTGTTCTGCTGAAGGTCTGGGGAAGAGCCAGAAACGTCGTCCCCACCATAAACAAGGATTACTGCTGAAAGGGCTGGAATTTTACTGTCTGTGGTAACTAAAGCAGCGAAATCAGCATTATGCAGAGCTCATTCTTATTAATATTTTTTATTGGATTTTCTTTTCTTCTACAATTTCAAGGGCAGTATCATTTGCATTTTAATGGAAACGCTGTAATGGTGCAGTACATTAAGTTTGCTTCCCCCGCCCAGTTATAAAAACTCCCACACGCCGCTCTCAGGCAGCCAACGCGCCTTTCCTGTAGGGGGTTAAGCTTTAATTAGTGGATGTCTCTTACATCTGCACAATCCAATTTTTTCTTCTCCTACTTTTCCAATCAACACTTCCAAATGAGCATCGAAGCCTTGGGGAGGCTCGTAAGTCGGAGTGCTGCTTAAAGATTTCAGGCTATATATCCCTGGGCCTATTAAAGTCTTTGCGAGGTTTGTTTTAGGATTTGAACGTCAGTGATGAGTGAATATTTTTTGCGCATTCATTTTCACTAAAATAATGTTAAATTTTAATTCCGAGCAAAAATGCCATTGAAAGTAGGTTTTCTTAATTTTCAATTTTTTTTACATTTTTCACAAATTTTCGTGGTAAAAATATGTATTTTTTGTGGTAAAAATACTGTTATCTCAATGTTTTCGTGCTTTTCGAGAATTTTTGTGATAGAATTTTTTTATTTTTTTTTTTTCGTTTTTGGGAAACGAGAAATTGCAAAAATATAAGCAGTGAAGGAAATCAACATATCCTACTACATATCGGATTTGAACCACTTCACAACTGAGGGGTTTTACCCCTTGAGCACCAGAGCAATTTTCACCTTTCAGCGCTCCTTCCATTCATTCGTCTATAACTTTATTATTACTTACCACAATGAAATGAACTATATTTTGTTTTTTTCGCCACCAATTAGGCTTTCTTTAGGTGGGACATTATGCCAAGAATTATTTTATTCTAAATGTGTTTTCATGGGAAAATAGGAAAAGATGTGGTAACAAAATTATTTTTCAGTTTTCGGCCATTACAGTTTTTAAATAACGCATGCTACTGTAATTAAAACCCATGAAACGTATTTGCCCATTTCTCCCGGTTATAAAACCATTTAAATTATGTCCCTATCACAATGTTTGGCGCCAATATTTTATTTGGAAATAAAGGTGCATTTTTTCCAGTTTTGCATCCATCCCTAATTACAAGCCTGTAGTTTATAAAGTAACAATGTTATACCCTCTTGACATAAATATTTAAAGAGTTCAGTCCCTAAGGTAACTATTTATGTATTTTTTTTTTTATTGTAATTGTTTTTTCTTTTTATTACAAAAAGAAAAAAAAATGGGGGCGTGTGGGAGGTAATGAGTTAATTTATAATATAAAACTATGTATTTATATATGAAAAATGCTTTTGGGTGTAGTTTTACTATTTGGCCACAAGATGGCCACAGTAATTTTTTGTGAATGCATCCTGTAAGCATAGGAAGTATGCTTACAGGAAGTATAATGACTGGGAAACTTTTTTTTTACACAATGATCGCGTAGCTTCTCACAGAAGCATGACGATCATTGCTGTAGGGAGTTAGATGAACGAAGGGGAACAGTTTTCCCGTTCATTGATCTCCAGGTGCGGGAGCACGCGCACGAGAGAGCGGGAGCGCGGTCAGCGGAGGTAGTGGCGGGGGTGTGTGTATCTACGCCCCTGGTGGGGAAATGATGTTAAAAGGGGCGTAGATACACGCTACCTTGGTGGTGAAGTGGTTAATCTGCCATGTCTGATGGACGTCTTCTGATATCCTTTGTTTATTGAATTTACGGAATAATATTGGGCTATGATCAATGTGATCAAATGTATTTTTCGAATAGTGGTGGTATATCAGTGGTGTTGCATACAGTACCACTCACCCACCTCCATGCACTGGGTATGGGATTGGTTTTATGAGAGTGGGGGACCCTCACACACATAATGGTCATCAGAGAGTGATTCTGTGCTTTCCCCTGGAATCTCGTAAGATAATGGATCCTGGCAGGAAAATGTATGATTAAATAAAACTTATTTCTTGAGTGTACATTTTTCCAGCAGTTTTCTTGTTGAGAAATAACACATTGCATATGAGAAGTTATCATGGTGTTCTTTCAACATCTCGCAGCAGATAATGTCATTTTCAAGCTCATCTTTGTTAGATTTTTGTCAGAGACATCTGATCTGCATGCTCATTCAGGGTCTATGGTTACAAGTATTAGAGGCAGAGGATCAGCAGGACAGCCAGGCAATGTGTATTGTTTAAAAGGAAATAAATATGGCACCCTCCATATCCCTTTCACATACCCCCCAACGATCCTTCTTTTGGAGGGACAGTCCCGCTTTGGGACCCTGTCCCTTTTTCTTCCTCACATGTCCCTCTTCAGATCTGTGTAAATATATGTATTTTTCTACTGAAAACGACTCCTATTTATTCCCATTCTTTAAATTGATATATTTGGTATGCAGCGTGCATGCACATTCAATGCAAATGGCATGCCACATGGAATTGTGTCAATAAAAAAAGCAAGAGGACGTGCATTTAATTGATGTAGATTCAGGCTGTATCCAATTTGTATTACATATGCATGCAAGTCCAGATTACTAACATGCTATTGACCAGCCCCAGGTCTTTGCAGATGACGAACAATTTTAAAGAGAAACCGTAACCAAGAATTGAACTTCACCCCAATCAGTAGCTGATACCCCCTTTCCCATGAGAAATCTATTCCTTTTCTCAAACGGATCATCAGGGGGCTCTGTATGGCTGATATTGTGGTGAAACCCCTCCCACTGTGTAATGTCAGGACCATGGTCCTGCCAGTTTCCTGTCTGTGAACCTCATTGCATTGGGGGAAATAACAGCTGTTTACAGCTGCTTCCAACTGCCAAGAAATCAATCAGCATCTCCTTCCACTGACATTACCTGCCAGCAGTAAAAATGTCACCATGTGATAAATGTCAGAATGTAAATCAGGGAGAGGAAAGATTTTACAATGGGAAAACACTGACTAAATCATTTATTTTACATTACATTATTTTCACTGGAGTTCCTCTTTGAAGGATACCCGAAGTGACGTGTGACATGATGAGATAGACACGGGTATGTACAGTGCCTAGCACAGACATAACTATGCTGTGTTCCTTTTTTTCTTTCTCTGCCTGAAAGAGTTAAATATCAGGTATGTAAGTGGCTGACTCAGTCCTGACTCAGACAGGAAGTGACTACAGTGTGACCCTCACTGATAAGAAATTCCAACTATAAAACACTTTCCTAGCATTAAATGGCTTCTGAGAGCAGGAAAGAGATAAAAAGGACCAATAGTTCATATATTTTAGCTCTGGCCTACTTCACTGAATGTGTCATTGTGCAAAAACAATACAATAGTTAAGACTTAAAAAGTAGATTTAAACATAAAATAAAACTGTAGAATATCTTAAAGAGACTCCGTAACAAAAATTGCATCCTGTTGTTTATCATCCTACAAGTTCCAAAAGCTTTTCTAATGTGTTGTGGCTTACTGCAACACTTTCTGCTATCACTGTCTCTGTAATAAATCAATGTATCTTTCCCCTGTCAGACTTGTCGGCCTGTGTCTGGAAGGCTGCCAAGTTCTTCAGTGTTGTGGTTCTGCTATGAACTCACAATTCCAGGCCCCTCTCTGCACACTGCCTGTGTGTTATTTAGATTAGAGCAGCTTCTCTCTTCTCTCTTATCTTTTACAAGCTGGATAAATCGTCCTCTGAGCTGGCTGGGCTTTCACATACTGAGGAATTACAAACAAGGGCAAAGCTGTTTGCAGGAAGAAAAGAGCAGCCTGAAACTTCAGTGCATGGGAGAAAGAAACACACAAATGATCTCTTGAGATTCAAAAGGAATGCTGTATACAGCCTGCTTGTGTATGGATGTATTTTCTATGTGTGGACATACTGTACATCAACCTACTTCCTGTTTTGGTGGCCATTTTGTTTGTTTACAAACAAACTTTTTAAAACTGTTTTTAACCACTTTTAATGCGGCGAGGAGCGTCGAAATTGTGACAGAGGGTAATAGGAGATGTCCCCTAACGCACTGGTATGTTTACTTTTGAGCGATTTTAACAATACAGATCCTCTTTAAAAAGTCATTTTTAGGAATAGAAAGATAGATACAATTGTTTATTTCATTCGTTTATTTTCGCTTCGGGTGTCCTTAAAACTAACGTTGCATCCTGTGCCACCATTTTTTCTGCACCGAGTAGGGAATGGTGAACGCCACAGGCTAAAGTTCGTGTGCAAATGTTTCTACTCCATAAAAAACAAACAAACAAAAAACCCCGCAAGAGATATCATTTAACCCTGCAATTGCCAGGTCTGATCTCCGGCGTTGGTTAAATTGTTATTGGCAATCAGAAATGAACCAGCCATGGAGGCCCCACTGAGGCTTCAGGGCTGGAAGATGTCTGGAGGAGGGTGACAGAGACGTCTGCAGGGAGAGATATTGCTATTGACAAGTGGAGAATAATAAAGGTTTTTGCAAACAGTAAATCAATTTGGCGTGACACGCTCAGCTCCACGTGTGTTATTGAACATGCGACGGACAGAGCGCGCCAGCGCTGTCACCCCCCCCCACCTGAGATATTAACACCTGCCGAGAAACACAGGACAGATGGCAAGCAAATTATGTTTGTGTTGCAGCTGCAGCGAGAGGGTGGGGGTGGAGGTGAGGGGGGGATTGAGGGATTTTTCTATATAGCCCTGTGTAGATTTTCTAATGTCCCTGACTTGTCCGGAGCTTGGATCCATCACACCTGCAGCCAGATCAGTGTTGTAGAGCAGACTGAAGCAATGAAGGACTGACATTTTACATAGCTGCCATTATTGCGCAAACATCAACAGACAAGGCCTAGTTTCTTGTCACCATTACAAATCCTGACCTATATAGATGAAGTTGATGGAGTTGAAGCCTATGGCAGTGATGGCTAACCTTGGCACTGCAGCTGTGACAAAACTACAAATCCCATCATGCCTCTGCCACCCCGAGTTATGCTTAGAGCTGTCAGAGTATTGCAGTGCCTCATGGGACTTGTAGTTCCACCACAGCTGGAGTGCCAAGGTTAGCCATCACTGGCCTATGGCCACTATTCCATGCATTAGCCCTCCTCCCTCTCAGCCAACCCCCACCCCCCTTACCACCAGGGCTGTGGAGTCGGAGTCGGGGCAATTTGGGGCACCTGGAGTCGGAGTTGGAGTCAGAGTCGTTGATTTCATAAACTGAGGAGTCGGTGTCGGGAGTCAGAGTCGGATGATTTTTGTACAAAATCCACAGCCCTGTTAAGTATTAGACTAAGGAGTCAAGGAGTCTGAGCCATTTTGGGTACCCGGAGTCGAGTTGGAGTCGTGGTTTCATAAACTGAGGAGTCGGAGTTGGAGTAGGAAGATTTTTGTACCGACTCCACAGCCCTGCTTACCACCCAATTGGATGCCCAAAATGCCCAGTAATGATGTAAGTCCCCATCTTACATCCCTGGTCCTCTGTTGTCAGAGGGTCTAATTTGGGTGCCTCCATTCGCCTGGTAATTTGGGTGTCGTGTAGACCACAATGTTAATTGTAGCTGTAGCAGGGCTCAGTGTATAATTTTGGCACAGGAGGCGCAGTTTTAAGGCCCTAGTTACAATAAATGCATTAAGCGGCGTCAAGTTGCGTCGAGTTGCATAGTGTTGCTTCCATTTGCCAAAATGGGACGCAGCTTGAGACATTTCAACACAACTCAATGCAACTGAACACAACACATTAAGTGTAAATAGGGCCTTAAACAAAATGTCCCAGCTAGTAATAGTGGCAGGCAGCAGTGCAGAGATCGTCGGAGTGGAGATTGCCATGTAGATATCAGTGTATGTGTATGTGTGTGTGTGGGTGGGTGGGTGGGGGGGTGCGGAAGTGTTAGGAATAAGTAGAGGGTGGTTTAATGTGAGGAGAAGGTTTGGTAAAATGATAGCAGAGTATCTGTGAAACGACCTGTATTCTATTATCGGTATTTGCCAGTGCCCAAATTTTGGCATACGTGAATTTTGGGCGCCACAGAAAATCAGGTGCAGGAACACTGCCAATGGTAGAATATGGGAACATTTTTGGATATTTTACTATTTAAAGTGTTAATTTTTGATAATTTGGTAATTGCAATTGACAGTATTTTAATACAGCTAAACCTAACCCTGCTCTCACACAGAACCCACATCTGACGCTTAACCCAAACCCCCTTCCTGATTCCTAACTCCAAAACCCCCCTTCCTGACTCCCAATCCTAAAACCCCTCTTACTGATGCCTAACGCTAAAACCCTACTTCTTGACACCTAATCCTAAACCCCCCTTCCTGACACCTAACCCTAAAACCCCCTACCTGATGCATAACCCTAAACGCCCCCTTCCTGACGCCTAACCCTAAAACCCTCTTACCGATGCCTTACCGTAACCCCCCCTTACTGACACCTAACCCACCCTTCCTGACACCTAACCCTAAAACACCCCTTCCTGATGCCTAACCACGAACCCCCGCACAAAGCAGTAAGAAACGATAATTATCAAGAGCCACCTAGCGCCCAAATTTCTTTTTTGACCCACGTTTAAAAACTGAGGAAAAGCCTCCATAAAGAACGATAATTAACGGATACCGCCTTGTGCCCAAATTCCCTTTTGGCGCCTGCTTGCCCATATTTTCAATTAAAGTGTCTGGCTACGCCCAATTTGCCTGACACCCAATATAGTATTGGTAATTTTGCCGGTTTTCTACTAGAGGCTTCACCCAGTGCCCAAATTAGCCCTATTTCAGCTTACACATCTCCAGAATCCTCCTGAGGCTGGTTTCACACTGCAAACTGGCATCAGCGATGCGGTGTGTTACGCCAACCGTATCGCACCGCCAAAAGCAGGTCTTCAGGGAACTCCGCACAAGTACGTGATGTTCCCTGCCTGGCCACCAGCCAAGCAGGAACTGACGCGCGCTTGCTGTCACTTCCTGCTTCGTAAATGCGGAAGTGCACAGATGTGTATTGTTAAAATAATCTTCCACACATGCCCGCCGCAACTTCGTGATGCCAACATTTTTAAAATCCACGCGTTGCCATAGAGTAACATGATTCCCTGTCTGACGCAGAGCGGCGCAAGTACGCGCTTTAACATAGTTTTTTCCTAGCATCAGGGATGCAGCGAAAATGCCACTTCAATCGCATCGCGTCGTATTGTGGCAGTATGAAAGTCTCCATAGTCTTTCACTGCCCGGTGGTGGCGTGCACCGCCCCTGTGTGAAAGGGCCCTTAAAGGATATCCGATGTGACATGATGAGATGAGATGAGATAGACATGTTTATGTACAGTGCCAAGCACACAAATACGTATTCTGTGTTCCTTTTTTTAAGTGGCTGACTCAGTCCTGACTCAGACAGGAAGTGACTACAGTGTGACCCTCACTGATAAGAAATTCCAACTATAAAACACTTTCCTAGCAGAAATTGACTTCTGAGAGCAGGAAAGAGATACAAAGGTTCAATAGTTCATAGATTTTAGCTCTGGCATACTTCAATGACTGTCATTGAGCAAACACAATAAAATGGTTAAAACTTAAAAAGTAGATTTAAACATAAAATAAAACTGGAATATCTTAAAAAGTCATTTTTATTTTGAAGGAGGATAGATACAATTGTTCATTTCATTTGTTTATTTTCGCTTTGGGTGTCCTTTAAGGTTTCTTCCACCACAAACATGTTTGTCTCAACAATTTCACAAACAATTTCACCTACATTCCTTATGCTAAGAGGCTGAAATCATTGATGGCAGCAGGATGGACACCAGAGATACAAAAAACAATAAGGGTTCGTATTTTGCGGTCAGACATGAGTAATTCTGACTGGCATTCTGGAATTTTCAGTAAAAAAGATATAAATTGAAGGCAAACTCTCAGCCAAGGACAGAAATGACTTTTTCAGATAAAAGTGGCTTGTGGTGAGCTGCGGACGCGTAGCGGCCTCACCTGGGGGACCGAGCTTAAACCCGCTTTATTTGGAATACAAGGCTTCTGTGTCCGCAGGGGGAAAATCCATCCAACTTGTTGAACCAGCGTCACCGACACTTTGTAAATAAACGTTGAGAACAAGGGCGGGATTGGGCTCAATCAGTCAACAGGCAAGGTGGTTGCAAACTAGATTATCTGTCGGGGGCACGCAGCCTCCTCCAGGGCGGATAGTGGCATGGCAACCGTCGACCTGTCACGTTCCATTATCCTAACGTTCCTTGGGGGGGGCGCAGTTGAAGGTTGAAGCTGAAGAAGCAAGGCTTAGAGGCACTGTTGGCGCGGGTGGCCGGGTGAAGGAGACATCATTCCATCTGTCTGCATTAAAATCTCACGGTTTTTTTTTTTACGCCAGCTGCCGTCGAGGAAGGAAAAACTGACCTGTCTCTGCTTGTCTTTGTGTGTCACGACTTGATGGACGCAATCTTTGATGGACAACTTTGTCTGGTGTAGATCTCTTCCTCATTTATCTTCCAGCGGCCGTGGTGTTTAGAGAGATGTATGGCTGGTCTCATTGTATTTTCTCTTTCTCTATCCGAGCGGTGAGGGAAGCGTGCTGCGTAGCGCTCCCGCGAAAGACAATAGGAAGAGACTGACAATACCCTCGTCTTTGTTTTCACTTTGTAGTGTTGTGTGAAACCCAAATATAAAGTGATTGAGTCGTTTTCCCTGGTTCAGAAAGGAAGAATCTAGCTGTGCCTTTTATAGACTGGAAAAAAAATGATGTTAAGAAGACAAAGAGTAGATGGAAACTTTTTTTTTCTTCATTTCCTATGGTTTAGTTTTACTTATATCTATTCAGATATTGTCTATTGTTCTACAGTGATGAATAGAGAGACATTGTCTTGAGGAAGGGGGGTGTAGCTGCATGGAAAAAAACTCACTCTGAATAAAGGAGACCCAAAAGAGCTCAGACACTTTTAACCTGCTGAGAAAAGTTTGGACCTTCTCCTCGAACATTCTGCTCTAGGCTGGACTTTGCTAACTTCTGAGGTCACCATGAGAAGAATGGGAAGAGCAACTCATAGATCTGACAAGTGTCACTGATGGGACCTTCCAATTAGATTTAGTTTTTTAAGCAAATATTCTAATACACATAAGTCGTGAATGAAGGCGTAAATGCTACAAATCATGGAGTGTTTTAGGAACATTTTAATGGGGCCATCAACACAAAGAACTTTTCCCCAAGATCATGCACAATTTAACATAAAACTGGGCATAAAATCCATGGGGTCAAAGATGACGACCGCCCTTTATAGATGCAGAGACTGCAAGCTATTGCTGCTGGACACTAAAGGCCGATACCCACGATGCGATTTTCACAACTATTTTTCCGACGACCGGCGATACTTTGAGCGAGGAGCAATAGTTTACGCAATCTCGCGCCGTGAGTACAGGTGCAACGTTGTTTAGTGTTGTGCGTTGATAATGACTGTCGCAGTGGATGGGTTCTTTAAGATCCCTGGGGACTCTGTGCAAAGTACCGCGATCGCTTGACGCTTCCGTTGTGTGCTATCATGTGATGTTGCATGTACACGCCAGCCGGAAGATGGACACAGGAAGTCATTACTGCAAGCACAGCCGACCTGTCATGAAAATAGGAATGCAGAAATGGTTTATGTGGAAAAAAAAGGAATTTTGATAAGAGATAAACAAAACCAATTCCACGAAATGCGAAACTGTCCTGGCAAAAAGGGTTTACTCACCTGTGTCACTGCCTTTTGATGATGCACTGCACGCTGATCTCCATATTCCCGACATTTACACTTTCACAACAGGAAGTTTGACTGCAAAGGTGGAAGTGACGGGGAGATGGAGAGCAGCGTGCAGTGACGGGAGCCGTCGACACAGGTGAGTACACGCCGGGACAGTGCCGCTTTTCTCCAAACTGTCTCCTTCATCCTTAATGACGATGTATTCCACACAGGCTCACGCTTTGTGAAAACTGAACTCAATAGATGGGATTCTCACAACTCCAATGTTTACTGCTGTAATGGTTGACTAACACGATGCAATGTTTTTGTTGTAACAAATACTTAGATCTTGATGTTGGTTTTTATTTTCTGATCTCTCACAGACATACATTTTTATCTTTGGATGTTACATTAACACTAAGTCGGTAAATGAAGATAGCGTTGTATTAGAGCTGACAGCGTAATTGCGCTCAATTTTTTTATTTTCACAGATGGAGCAGAATCTGCCCCAGAGGGATCACTTAAAATGCACACATATATGTATGAAAAAGAAAAAGCTGAAATAAGCTGAGATTGTGGCGGGCAGCACATGTGCAGCGGGCTGGGTCACTGTGCAGATGGAGGAGAATCTATCAGCGGCGGGAAACATTACTGGGCTGTAAATCTGGGCCGCAGCAGTAGACAGCCACTGTAACACACTCCATCACTGCAGGCCCTGACAGTGCTCGGTATTTTAAGGTGCCAGAAGCCAGGGAAAGAAAAGCAATTAAAAAAAATAGAGACAAATACTTATTGAATCTGCTTTTTCTGCCTGTTACTCCTATCTTTGTTCATTAATTACGTTTTGATTGGTCCATCAATACAGTAGTGGATGGGCGGTGACCGTTTTTGTGTCCACAGAAATTAGAGTAGTCTCTGTCTCCTCCCACAATGGTGAGATTCTATTGCAGTGGTTTGTGTCCCCTCCCTGCAGTATTTTGTGTTCCCTCCCCTTCCCTTCCCTGCAGTAGTTTGTATCAACTCCCCTCCCACAATGGCGAGATCTCTCTGCAGGAGTGTCTCCTCCCCTCGCACAATGATGAAAATCTCCCTGCAGTACTTTGTGTCTCCTCCCCTCCCACAATGGTAAAATCTCCCTGCAATAGTTTGTGTCTCCTCCCCTTCTATGATGGTGAAATCTCCCTGCATTAGTTTGTGTCTCCTCCCCTCCCACAAGGGTGAGATCTCCCTGCAGTAGTTTGTGTCTCCTCCCCTCCCACAATGGTTAGATTCCCTGCAGTAGTTTGTGTCTCCTCCCCTCGCACAATGGTGAAATCTCCCTGCAGTACTTTGTGTCTCCTCCCCTCCCATAATGGTAAAATCTTCCTGCAATAGTTTGTGTCTCCTCCCCTTCTATGATGGTGAAATCTCCCTGCATTAGTTTGTGTCTCCTCCCCTCCGACAAGGGTGAGTTCTCCCTGCAGTAGTTTGTGTCTCCTCCCCTCCCACAATGGTGAGATCTCCCTGCAGTAGTGTGTGTCTTCTCCCCTCCCACAATGACGAGATCTCCCTGCTGGGGTTTGTGTCTCCTCCCCTCCCACAATGGTGAGATCTCCCTGCAGTAGTTTCTGCCTCCACCCCTCCCACAATAGTGAGATCTCCCTGCAGTAGTTTGTGTCTCTTCCCCTCCCACAATAGTGTAATCTCACTGCAGTACTTTGTGTCTCCTCCTCTCCCACAATGGTGAGATCTCCCTGCAGTAGTTTGTGTCTCCTCCCCTCCCACAATGGTGAGATCTCCCTGCAGTAGTTTGTGTCTCCTCCCCTCTTACTATGGTGAGATCCTCCAGCTTTGCAGCGGCCGCAGTGATGCATCAGAAGGCTAGACACTGCTCGGAATATTTTACCACTGATGTTCCAAGTGATGCGAAAAGAAACCGCGATCGAAAGACTATAAAGTAGTAATTTTATGGGTGGGGTTGGCTCGTGAATAAAACATTCATCAATGGAAAGCCTCTGTTCTGTTCCTGCCTAGCCCGATTAAGCCGCGTTTCCCTCAAACCCAAACGCCGGCATCTTTCTTAGACCTGGCCCGTTACGCGGCTCCCGTTCTTCAACGTAATATACATAGCGCTTCGAGAGGTTTTTAAAACATACTTAGCAAGTTAAATAGCCAATCAATAAAGCTACCACACCACTTGTAGTACATTCAATTAACTTACTAAATTATTCCTGGGCCTAGTTCATTACGCTCCCTGTCAGACGAGGGGGAATGATGGTCTGCGAGCCGCGTGGAAATATTTTGTAAATGTTCTCTCCAGCTATTAACAAGAACAAAGGGCGCTTAGGGCTCAATAGAGGAGCGCGCTGCAAAATGGAAATATAATGGACCCGCTCTGCAATGCATCACTTCGGCTGCTTTGCTGGACATAGAGGAATATTCTACGTTTTGTAGGTTTCTCGACGTTCCCAGGGAAAGGTCGCCGCTATTATTTTATTATTATGGTTGCTACTTTTTTCTTTATATTGCATTTTAGTTTCAAAGATTTTTATGAAGGATATAACATAATATATTGTATACAATGAACAGAGGCGCCAAAAGTATAAGATTAGATTAAATGAGCTTAAAAACCAACTTAAATGGCAAAATTGAAGGAGGAAGTGGTGGTCTTACCTCCCTCAAGCAGACACGACAACGACTGCGATTCAGACAGTCAACCACATTTATTAGGAACTCCAAAAAGAAATGCAACGCGTTTCGCAGGTTCAACCCCGCTTCATCAGGCAATATAGGGAGGAGTATCAAACAATCTGCACAAGGATTCAAATTAAGCGCCTCTGACTCCTTAAATCCTTGTGCAGATTGTTTGATACTCCTCCCTATATTGCCTGATGAAGCGGGGTTGAACCTGCGAAACGCATTGCATTTCTTTTTGGAGTTCCTAATAAATGTGTTTGACTGTCTGAATCGCAGCCGTTGTCGTGTCAATAGTTCATAGATTTTAGCTCTGGCATATTCAATGAATGTGTCATTGAGCAAAAACAATACCACAGTTAAAACTTAAACAGAAGATTTAAATATAAAACTGTGGAATATCCTAAAAAGTCATTTTTTGGAGAAGGATGATACAATTGTCTATTTCATTCGGTTTTTTTTTCCACCTCGGGATAGTGGATAGCCATCTTCTAGCGATGACAGTTTTAGCGGCCATCACTATATTACATTCTATGTAAGGCATGGTCAAATTTTTACCATGCCTTACTATGCTAGAAAATGGCAAAGAACGGTTGTGGACATTGGCCAAAAGGACACCTTGAGGGAGAACCCAAATTCTAGACCGTGGACTGAAATCATTTTGTAGCTATAGATTGAAAAGCAAGTTATTATTTTTAGTATACATTATCTGGCTTAACGTGAGCATCGCTGACGATCCCTCAGAGGGACTCACAATCTGCGAGATTACAGGACGCTAGAGACCGCATGAAATCATAATCTTGTACCGTTCTATCACGGGGTAGAGACAGAAGCCAATGAAGCTACCATAGTGGTTTAGAAAAGAGAGTGTCATATCTAATGACTATTATAATGTAGCACCATACCTCTAAATCAGAATTGGGGGCAGAGTGGTTTGGGTTTCTAACAAAAATTAGAAAGTAAGGGCCGGCTCACAGTGGCAATTAAGTGGCAAACGGATCTGTGAACATGGATCTAATAACGGCCCACGATAGGATCCATTTGCACTCCATTGTTTCCCCACATCCCCCCACCCCCCCCCCCCCCAGACCCCCAAAGTGGATTTTGCTGGCTAGAACGGTCCATTTCTTCACTAGTGTAAAGAAACATTCCGTTTTCTCATTGCCCCCAATGCAGGGCTTCAGCTTCCGTTTCCGGAACGGGCTCAGCGCTGTGGAACGGATCCGTTCTAAAAGACCAATGTGAACGGATCCATAGGTTAACATTGGATCTGTACGCATCCATTAGGATCTGTTCCGTTAGGATCTGCGAACAGACTGTTTTTTTCTGCCAGTGTGAACCCGGGCCTAATCCGGAATTTCTTGCAGATATACTGTGTATCTATATATATAAAATCGGATGTATGTATGTGTGTGTGTGTGTGTGTGTGTGTGTGTGTGTGTGTGTGTGTGTGTGTGTGTGTGTGTGTGTGTATGTGCCGCGATCACGCAAAAACGGCTTGACCGATTTGAACGAAACTTGGTATACAGATCCCTTACTACCTGGGATGATATGTTCTGGGGGTCTCGCGGCCCCCCTGCACACCTGGGCGGAGCTACAAACAGCAAATCAGATTCCACCCATTCAAGTCAATGGAAAAAATTTAAAAGGCTGCCATTCTCACAGTAATCACGCCAGAGTCCCCACACATGGCACAGTTGGTCACTTGGTGACCGAGGTTACAAATCCAGGAAAAGTGGGCGGAGCATACAACAGCCAATCAAATTTCAGCCGTTCATTTTAAATGGGAAAATGTAAACTGCAGCCATTCTTAGACTGTTAATCACAGAGTTCTCAAACTTGCCACACTTGGTCACTGGGTGAATGTGATTAAGATTCAAGAAAATAGGTGGAGCCTACAACAGCTAATCAAAATTCACGTGTTGATTTTCAAGGGGAATATTTAAACTTTTGCTATTCTTACACTTTTAATGGCAGAGGCTTCAAACTTGCTACAGTCGGTCATTGGGTGACTGGGGTCCAAATTCACTAAAGGGGCGGGGCCACATACAGCCAATCAGATTTCCTTGGTGGATAAACTGCTTCCATTCACACATTTTTGATGCCAGGAACCTGAAAGCTCACAAACTTGGTCATTGAGTGACTGTGTGTCCAGGTTACAAAAAGTGGGCGGAGCCAAAACAACTTTTACTGGGAAAATATAAACTGCAGCCATTCTTACACCGTTACTGGCAGGGTTCTCAAACTTTGCACAGTTGGTCATTGGGTGACAGATTAAGATTTTGGAAGGTGGGTGGAGCCTACAACAGCCAATAAAAATTCACCTTTTGATTTTCAAAGGGAATATTTCATCTGCTACCATTCTCTTATACTGGTAAAAGCAGATGCCTCAAACCTGGTACAGTTGGTCACTGGGTGACTAGGGTCCAAATTCAGGAAGGGGGCGGAGCCACAAACAGCCAGATTTTTTTTTTTCAATGGGAATATACAAAGTATTGATACCAAGGACCCCAAAGCTGATAAACTTGATAATTAAGTGACTGTATGTCAAGGTTAGAAAAAGTGGGCGGTGCCAACAACTTCATTTTTTACATTGCAGGGTTCCCATACTTTACACAATTGGCCACTGGGTGACTAGGATGAATATTCAGAAATGTGGGTGGAGCCTACAACAGCCAATCAAAATGTACCTATTGATTTTCAAGGGGAATATTCACATTGCTACCATTCTTACACTGTTAGTGGCAGAGGCCTCAAACCTGATACAGTCAGTCATTGGGTGACACGGGTCCAAAGGGGTGGAGCCACAAACAGCCAATCAGATTTGTTAGATTGATTTCAGCCATTCTGTTATTGGCAGGGTTCTCAAACGTGACACAGTTGGCCACTGGGTGACTGGAACTAATATTCAGAAAAGTGGGTGGAGCCTACAGCAGCCAATCAAAATTCACCTTTTGATTTTCAAGGGGAATATTTACATTGCTGCCATTCATGCACTCTGAATGGCAGAGGCCTAACATCTGCTACAGTCAGTCACTGGGAGACTGGGGTTTAAATTCTGAAGGGAGCGGGCCAAAAACAGCCAATCATATTTGTTTAATTTCAATGGCAAAATGCAACTTATTGATGCCAAAGACCCCAAAGCTCATGAACTTGGTCATTAAGTGACTGTATGTCCAGATTAGAAATAGTGGGCGGAGCCAAAACAACTAACTTTTTACATGGGTAAATGTAAACAGCAGCTTTTCTTACACTGTTAATGGCAGGGTTCTCAAACTTCACACAGTTGGTCACTGGGTGACTAGGATTAATATTCGGAAAAGTAGGTGGCGCCTAGAAGAGCCAATCAAAATTCACCTATTGATTTTCAAGGGGAATATTGAAACTGCAGCCATTCTTACACTGTTAACAGCAGAGGCTTCAAACCTGCAACAGTCGGTCGTTAAGTGTTTGGGGTTCAAATTCAGTAAAGGGGCGGAGCCAAAAATAGCCAGATTTCTTTGCTGGATAAACTGCTTCCAATAGCACAATTTTGATGCCAGGAACCCAAAAGCTCACAAACTTGGTCATTGGGTAGTGACTGTGTGTCAAGGTTACAAAAAGTGGGTGGAGTTAAAAACAGATTTTTCTGGCAAATTGTAAACTGCAGCCCTTCTTCGCTGTTAATGGCAGGGTTCTCAAACTTAGCATAGCTGGTTACTGGGTGACTGGGATTAATATTCAGAAAAGTGGGTGGAGCCTACAAAAGTGAATCAAACGTCACCTGTTGCTTTTCAAGGGGAATATTTAATTGCTACCATTCTTGAACTGTTAATGGCACAGGCCTGAAACCTGGTACAGTTGGTTATTGGGTGACGGGTTCAAATTCAGAAAAGGGGGTTGAGCCACACACAGCCAATCAGATTTGTTTCATTTCAATGCAGATTATTGATACCAAAGACCGCAAAGGTCACAAACTTGGTCAGTGAGTAATTGTGAGTTAGGGTTAGAAAAAGTAGGCAGAGCCAACACCAGCCAAATACATACACGGGCAACGCCGGGCAATCAGCTAGTGTGTATATATATATAATTTTTTTTTATTTTTTTTTTTTTATGGAAACATACATGAAAATCCATAACATCCCTTAAAACATACACTGATGCTTATACAATATTGCTTTAAAAAAACAAAACTTTTTTTGGGCACAATGAGCAATGAGTAATTATCTGCTACCCAGAAAAGTTGTGAAACTCTTAAACAATAGGTCATGTAGTTGTGGCGTCATGTGTATGCGCAAAACGCTGCTGACCGATCAAGGACACAGGAAGCCGGGCCAGCGCCTGTGCACTACTGTGCGACTTGCGGACCCAGAAGAGGCTGTGGGGGGCATGTAGGTGAGAAAGGAGGGGAGCCGAGGAAAATGGAGAATTTGTTTTGGCTCTGGTATGCTTTACCCTCAGCCTATATTCCTCCAGCCCTGTTCTCCTTACCCTCAGCCTAAATTCCTCCAGTCCTGTTCTCCTTACCCTCAGCCTAAATTCCTCCAGCCCTGTTCTCCTTACCCTCAGCCTAAATTCATCCAGTCCTGTTCTCCTTACCCTCAGCCTAAATTCCTGCAGCCCTGTTCTCCTTACCCTCAGCCTATATTCCTCCAGCCCTGTTCTCCTTACCCTCAGCCTATATTCCTCCAGCCCTGTTCTCCTTACCCTCAGCCTAAATTCCTCCAGTCCTGTTCTCCTTACCCTCAGCCTAAATTCCTCCAGCCCTGTTCTCCTTACCCTCAGCCTAAATTCATCCAGTCCTGTTCTCCTTACCCTCAGCCTAAATTCCTGCAGCCCTGTTCTCCTTACCCTCAGCCTTAATTCCTCCAGCCCTGTTCTCCTTACCCTCAGCCTAAATTCCTCCAGCCTTGTTCTCCTTACCCTCAGCCTAAATTCCTCCAGTCCTGTTCTCCTTACCCTCAGCCTAAATTCCTCCAGTCCTGTTCTTCTTACACTCAGCCTATATTCCTCCAGCCTTGTTCTCCTTACCCTCAGCCTTAATTCCTCCCATCCTGTTCTCCTTACCCTCAGCCTAAATTCCTCCAGTCCTGTTCTTCTTACACTCAGCCTATATTCCTCCAGCCTTGTTCTCCTTACCCTCAGCCTAAATTCCTCCAGTCCTGTTCTCCTTACCCTCAGCCTAAATTCCTCCAGTCCTGTTCTCCTTACCCTCAGCCTAAATTCCTCCAGTCCTGTTCTCCTTACCCTCAGCCTAAATTCCTCCAGTCCTGTTCTTCTTACACTCAGCCTATATTCCTCCAGCCCTGTTCTCCTTACCCTCAGCCTAAATTCCTCCAGCCCTGTTCTCCTTACCCTCAGCCTAAATTCATCCAGTCCTGTTCTCCTTACCCTCAGCCTAAATTCCTGCAGCCCTGTTCTCCTTACCCTCAGCCTTAATTCCTCCAGCCCTGTTCTCCTTACCCTCAGCCTTAATTCCTCCCATCCTGTTCTCCTTACCCTCAGGCTAAATTCCTCCAGTCCTGTTCTCCTTACCCTCAGCCTAAATTCCTGCAGCTCTGTTCTCATTACCCTCAGCCTAAATTTCTCCAGTCCTGTTCTCCTTACCCTCAGCCTAAATTCCTCCAGTCCTGTTCTCCTTACCCTCAGCCTAAATTCCTGCAGCCCTGTTCTCCTTACCCTCAGCCTAAATTCCTCCAGCCCTGTTCTCCTTACCCTCAGCCTATATTCCTCCAGCCCTGTTCTCCTTACCCTCAGCCTTAATTCCTCCAGCCCTGTTCTCCTTACCCTCAGCCTATATTCCTCCAGCCCTGTTCTCCTTACCCTCAGCCTATATTCCTCCAGCCCTGTTCTCCTTACCCTCAGCCTAAATTCCTCCAGCCCTGTTCTCCTTACCCTCAGCCTTAATTCCTCCAGTCCTGTTCTCCTTACCCTCAGCCTAAATTCCCCCAGCCCTGTTCTCCTTACCCTCAGCCTAAATTCTTCCAGCCCTGTTCTTCTTACCCTCAGCCCAAATTCCTCCAGCCCTGTTCTTCTTACCCTCAGCCCAAATTCCTCCAGCCCTGTTCTTCTTACCCTCAGCCTATATTCCTCCTGCCCTGTTCCCCTCACCCTCAGCCTTAATTCCTCCAGTCCTATTCTCCTTACCTTAAGCCTAAATTCCTTCAGCCCTGTTCTCCTTACCCTCAGCCTAAATTCCTCCAGTCCCGTTCTCCTTACCCTCAGCCTAAATTCCCCCAGCCCTGTTCTCTTTACCCTCAGCCTATATTCCTCCAGCCCTGTTCTACTTACCTTCAGCCTAAATTCCTCCAGCCCTGTTCTCCATACCCTCACCCTAAATTCCTCCAGTCCTGCTCTCCTTACCCTCAGCCTAAATCCCTCCAGCCCTGTTCTCCTTACCCTCAGCCTATATTCCTACAGCCCTGTTCTCCTTACCCTCAGCCTAAATTCCTCCAGCCCTGTTCTCCTTACCCTCAGCCTATATTCCTGCAGCCCTGTTCTCCTTACCCTCAGCCTAAATTCCTCCAGCCCTGTTCTCCTTACCCTCAGCCTATATTCCTGCAGCCCTGTTCTCCTTACCCTCAGCCTAAATTCCTCCAGTCCTGTTCTCCTTACCCTCAGCCTAAATCCCTCCAGCCCTGTTCTCCTTATCCTCAGCCTAAATCTCCGTACCCTCAGCCTAAATTCCTTCAGTCCTGTTCTCCTTACCCTCAGCCTAAATTCCTCCAGCCCTGTTCTCCTTACCCTCAGCCTATATTCCTCCAGCCCTGTTCTCCTTACCCTCAGCCTATATTCCTTCAGCCCTGTTCTCCTTACCCTCAGCCTAAGTTCCCCCAGCCCTGTTCTCTGTACCCTCAGCCTATATTCATTCAGCCCTGTTCTCCTTACCCTCAGCCTAAATTCCTCCAGTCCTGTTCTCCTTACCCTCAGCCTAAGTTCCCCCAGCCCTGTTCTCTGTACCCTCAGCCTATATTCCATCAGCCCTGTTCTCCTTACCCTCAGCCTAAATTCCTCCAGTCCTGTTCTCCTTACCCTCAGCCTAAATCCCTCCAGCCCTGTTCTCCTCACCCTCAGCCTAAATTCCTTCAGTCCCGTTCTCCTTACCCTCAGCCTAAATTCCCCCAGCCCTTTTCTTCTCACCCTCAGCCTAAATTCCTCCAGTCCCGTTCTCCTTACCCTCAGCCTAAATTCCCCCAGCCCTGTTCTCCTTACCCTCAGCCTATATACCTCCAGTCCCGTTCTCCTTACCCTCAGCCTAAATTCCTCCGGCCCTCATTCCTCCAGCCCTGATCTCCTTACCTTAAGCCTAAATTCCTCCAGCCCTGATCTCCTTACCTTAAGCCTAAATTCCTCCAGGCCTGTTCTCCTTACCCTCAGCCTATATTCCTCCAGTCCTGTTCTCCTTACCCTCAGCCTATTTTCCTCCAGCCCTGTTCTCCTCACCCTCAGCCTAAATTCCTCCAGCCCTGTTCTCCTTACCCTCAGCCTATTTTTCTCCAGCCCTGTTCTACTCACCCTCAGCCTGTATTCCTCCAGCCCTGTTCTCCTTACCCTCAGCCTCCTCTCTCGGCTTTGGCAGCTGCTGTAATTTAGCTAATAAAATGTCTCTGAGAAGCCAGTGTTACCTTATAAACTCTGCAAGCTTGTTGAGAGAGAGAGACTGCGCTGTATATTGCACACAAATGTGTGCTGACATTGGAGATTCATTTACCATTTCATTAGGATAAGCAGACACGACACATCCCCATTCCTCCGCCAATCACGCTTATTTTCCCTGATCAATGGTGATGGGCTGCCCGAACCGTCCCGGCGTCAATGCATTGTCTGAATGTGAAGTGAATAGCGTATTGCCAGAATATCAGCTCCTATTGTCAATGCAATTGTGTCCATTGTAGCTGCTCAACAGAAAGACGAAAAAAAATCACACTGTCAACTGTCACTGTCAGTGCAAACCTTTTTATCCCGATTTATTCCTGGGCTTGTAATGCTCCGATAGGAGGGCCGCGGTTTCTAAAGATAGGCTGAGTAGAAATGACCTCGGTGAGAAGCAGTAGAACTCACATCATGTTGAAGAATTGTCTGAGTTCCAAGCCTGTCTTTTTAGAAGTACAAAGCATTCGGAATATTTTATGCTAGAAATTAAATCTGCCACTGGATCAGTCTCTGTTTTTGTGTACTTTTTATATAAGCTTTAAACGGAACATTATTTAATTTTTTTTTTTATAAAATCATATTTTTCAAAAAAAATTATTAAGCAAAAATGCTGCAGATTTTGCCAAATTAAAAAAAAACGAAAAAAAACTTTATACAGATTCTTATGTTCCCTTCATCAACACAAATCTGTTCAATCTGCCTGTTCATTCCCAGTTTTAACCTCCCTGGCGGTCTATTAAAACCGCCAGGATGGCGGCGCAGCACTTTTTTTTTTTTTTTTTTTTAAAGGGACTCCGAGCAGTGCAAAAACTATGGGAAGATGCATATCATTTTAAAGCTCTCTTTCTCCTCTTTCCAATGATATATAAACCGCCGCCCTACGCCTTTTAGTTTTTGCCATCTTCGCGATTGAAATTGCCAAGGCCGTGATTTCGATCGCGAAAATAGAGAAAACTAAAAGGCGTAGGGCGACGATTTAGGGGTCGCCAGAAAGAGGAGAAAGAGAGCTTTAAAATGATATCTATCTTTCCATAGTTATATTGTATTACACAGGGCGACTTTTTCAGCAGAATGGAGCTGCTGACTTTGAGAAAAAGTCGCCCTGTGTAATACAATATAACTATGGAAAGATGGATATCATTTTAAAGCTCTCTTTCTCCTCTTTCCAATGATGTATAAACCACCGCCCTACGCATTTTAGTTTTCTCTATTTTCGCGATCGAAATCGCGGCCGCAGAAATTTCAATCGTGAAAATAATGAAAACTAAAAGGCGTAGGGCGGCGGTTTATACATCATTGGAAAGAGGAGAAAGAGAGCTTTAAAATGATATGCAGCTTTCCATAGTTTTTGCACTGCTTGGAGTCCCTTTAAATCATGTAGCTAGCCTAGCGCTAGCTACATGATAGCCGCTGTGCAGCGGCATCCCCCCACCCCTTCCGATCGCTCCAGCGATCAGTGCAAACAGGAAATCCCGTGCAGAACGGGATTTCCTGTTTGGCTTCCCCCATCACCATGGCGATGATCGGGATGACGTCATCGATGTCACCCACATCATGTCGTCTGGGGGAGTCCCGAGCCACCCCTTAGCGGTGATTGGCCAGGCTGCGCAAGGGGTCTCGAAGAGGGGGGGCCCTCTAACGCGGCAGGTAGCAGCGAATCGGCACGTAGCGGTGAATCGGTGCGTAGCGGTGAATCGGCGCGTAGCGGCGGCGATCGGCTTGTAAACGCAGCTAGCAAAGCGGGCAAATCAGCCCACCAGGGGCTGAGAAATCCTCCGCGGCGGCTTAGCCCGAGCCCAGGTTAAAGGACACTATTGCGGAAAAAGTTAAATGTAACATACCGGTCCATATATATATATAAAATGCACTATAAATGACTTGTTTCCTATGTTGTTGTTACCGACAGTAGGTTGGCAAAAGCCACCAGATCTGACAAGTTTTTGACTTGTCCATCTTCTCATAGGGGATTCTCATTGTCTCTTTTATTCTTTACAAAAGCACTGCATGGAAAGGATCTAGACAAAGATGTCAGCCAGCTTTCCTACTCCTTTTGCATGCTATTTTGGCAGTTGGACTGAGCAACTGTTGTTCAGTGAGTGCTTTTGAAAGTAAAGAAATACCTGTGAATATTTCATGAGGAGATGGACTAGTCCAAAACCTGTCAGATCTGTCATACTTTCACTGCCTATTGTAAGTGACAACAACATAGGGGGAACATCATTTATAGTTCATTTCACTCTGGGGTAAATATACATTTATACAAATTTTAAATTTTACATTTTTGCAAGAGTTGCCCTTTAACCACTCCCTCTTTCATAACATTAGTGTCCATGTGGGTGAAGTGACCACTGTTTAAAGGGAACCTGAGCCAGGGGAGTAGAAGAAAGTTTTACATACCTGGGGCTTCCTCCAGCTCCATTTGGCCTGACCTCTCCCTCACCGCCATCTTCCACCTTCTGAATCCTCCATAAGGGCTTCTGTAAGTTTGGCCAGTTGGGTCTTACTGTGCATGCGTGGCCTGGCCGGGCGAGCGCCACCCATCGCGACCCTGTCGCTGGAAACGTTCTGTGCAGGCGCATAATGCTCCCAGCCACAGGACCGGGGAGCCTGCAGCCACACTGCGCATACGCCGACTTCCCCGACTGGCCAAACTTATGGGAACCTTTACGGCGGATCCAGGAGGTGGAGGACGTCGGTGAGGGAGCGATCAGGCCAAAGGGGGCTGGAGGAAGCCCCAAGTATGCATACATTTTTTCTTTCCCCCGTCTGAGGTTCCCTTTAAAGAGGTGTAGCTTCAGCGAGATTGAGGATTCCACAAGTAAGGATACAAATCAGTTAATTTTAATTGTCACGCTGGTAACATTTTGGAATCTGAAATAGTAGCAAATAAAAAAAAAAAAAGAAAACATACATTTTTGTTGAGCTGTTTACAAAACACTGTGCAGAAAGTTTCTTTCACGCAGGAGGTGGAAAGCCACTTCTGCACTTTGCCAGGCACTTCATACCGGTCCTGTTTAATGTTTGATAGCTCGTCCATCTGATCTTTTGCTCCTGGACAGTTTTGGTCGTATTATCTAATCACATTATACAGATGGGTAGTTTGCATGACCACACAACAAGGTAAAAATCTCACTCTAGTGATGGTCATATCGAGGAGAACTCCTGGAGAAGCATGTGATCAGTTTAATCATCTGATAGATTTGCAAAGCTCTGATTTGCTGTGAACACATCCTGTTTAAGCACATGACCATGACTAGCAAATCAGAGACTTACCTATCTGTCACCTGACCAAACTGATCACAAGCTTCTCCATGACTTTTCCTAGACTTGACCGACACTACTCACCACCACTCTCCCATAGGGATAGAAGAAACCGTTAGGCATTTGGGCCAATTTTTGGGTGGAGAGTAGAGCTTAACCTTGAATTCCATAGTGAAATGCAGGAAAAAGTCTATTTCAACCACAATTCCCTCTTCCTTTTGTTCAACCCCAACCGATACTGACAGCGTCGGATAAAATCACGACTTAAAACTGCTTATTCCGCCTGACAAACTCTCTAATTCTTTTCGCCGTAGTGGAATTATGAGCGCCGCAACAATAAGTCACAACTGCAAAAACATATTAAAATGTCATGTCGAAGAGACAAACTGAATAAACGTAAAATCGAATGAGGCGCGCGCGTGTAATGTCAGCGCTCCTTCTGCGGTGATCTGCTCACAGCAAATGTAAATCAGCCGGCAATTGACTGCGAGAAGCCCGGATGTCACGTCTTGCCGTTCCTGGGTGTGAAATGCGCACAATGCAATTATATTTCATACAATCTGTGAGTAGCGAGAGCGGCACTAAACCGCCATATGGAGTCATTGCCAATAAGATGGAGAATTGAGAGCATAATAGAGAGAGCTGTTACTGACTGCCTAACTTAAGGGATAAGTGTACTGTAACAAAGATATGCCCAAATAAGCTCGATCGCTCCCTGATACTGGATGCAAGTAGAGCGCACTAACGATGATGGCCTCCTGGTAACAGATCGTTCTCAGACTGTAGCCATCAGAGCATGTACGGGAATTTCCAATGCCGAGGAACATCGGGCGCAGAAACAGTGCCAATAGCAGAATATTGGTAAATTTACCTATACTCTACTATTTAAAGTGCTAATTTTCACTAGTGGAATATCTATCATTGTTACCGATATTTTACTATAGCTAAACCTAACCCTACTCTCACATAGAACCCTTCACTACCTATAGCTAACCCTAGCCCCCTCTGGTGGTGCCTAACCTTACGCCTAACCCTAAGACCCTACTAGTGGTGTCTAACCCCAAGACCCACCCTGGTGATGCCTAACCCTAAGAACCCCATGGTGGTGCCTAAACCCAAGACGCCCCCCCCCCCCCCCCTCCACCAAACTTCCCGTGCAGCCAAACTCTAAGACTCCCTCCAAAAATCGACGATTACCAGATGCTACCTGGTACTTGAATTTCCCCTTTGCCACCGGCTTAAAAACAGAAAGAAAAAACCATGCAAAAAATGGCGCTATCTTGCTCAAATTTTCAATTAAAGTCTATGATTGTGCCCAGCCCAATTTGTCCAGAAGCCACATCCGCCAGATTTGCCTGATACCCATCAGAGCAACTATTTTCAATTTGTTGGTGATGCCCAACTCTTGTCTCCTGTGCTAGGAAGACTCTGGTTGTTTTTCTTTTGCAACACCTGGATCAAGCAATGGCTTCTTTCCAATTTTCCACGGTCTTCAAAAGTTTTGGTCCACATGCCCTGTACATTGCTATTGAAGCCTCACTCAGAAACTCCAGTTTGCTGCTAATTCGTTTCAGTTTATTTAAGGTTGGTTCGAAAGACCCGAACAAGAGGTAATAATAATAATCTGAACATTTGTATAGCACTTTTTCTCCTGTCGGACTCAAAGCAGTTACTGGGATGCGCTCAGGAGGCCACCCTGCAGTGTTAGGGAGCCTTGCCTTGAACTCCTTACTGAATAGGTACTTGACCTAGCCAGGATTCAAACCCTGGACTCCCATGTCAAAGGCAGAGCCCTTAACCAGTACACTATCCAGCCACCAGCTATCCAGCCATATAGTAAACTGCTAAATTTCAGTATACTGTTATCTAGTCAGAGAATTGGTTTCTGTTTAAGGTTTATTGTCCTGACCCTGTTTCCATCATCTCTGACCAGCCAACTCAGTCCATGTTCCATCTATAAGGACTCTACCAGTCCGGATCTGGCTTTCATCATCACCGACAAGCCAACTTTATCCATGTACCATTTACATGGACTCTACCAGTCCTGATCCAGCTTTCATCATCTCTGGCCAGCCATCATAACCCTTTGTCCATCTACAAGGGCTTTACGAATCCTGATCTTGCTTTGATCATCTCTATCCAGTCAGCTTCACTGATGTTCCACCTACAAGGGCTTTATCAGTCCTGATCCTGCTCCCTTCCTTTCTGTCCAGACAGCTCTATTCATGGCCCATCTACAAGGACTCTACCAGTCTTGATACTTCTTACATCATCTTTGTCCATACAGCTCCATTCATGGCCCATCTACAAGGACCCTACCAGTCTTGATCCTTCTTACATCATCTTTGTCCAGGTAGGGGGGTTCACAGACAGAAAACTGTCCTGGCATTGGCCCTGACATCACGCAGTGGGAGGGGTTTAACCTCAATATCAGCCACACAAACATCTCTGATGATTCTAGGGAAGGGGGTGTTGTCTACTGATTGGAATGAAGTTCAATTTGACCTTAAAGTTTCTCTTTAAATTAGGAATGAATACATTGTAGCTGCTACGTATGCTGTGCCAGTACTGTATTGAAGGTGGAGGTTTCCTGAATTGTTACAGAGCAAATAGTCATTTCACTCTGCACACCGAGGTGTTTTTCTGACACTAGCATGGACTGTAGAAATAAACAGCATCTCTGGGGTAAAATGTGACATTCTATTCCTCTTTCTGTTCTCTGTTTTCAAGTGTGCTCAACCGTCCCAGCAAACGTATATATATATATATATCCATTTCCAAGCAAAACAAAGAAACACGTAGAGCCTCCATTTCAGAGGTGATTACGTGGCTGCCATGTAATGGACGACAAGCTGGTGACAACGGTGACATTACAAAGGGAGGTAATACCACTGCACCAGCTTTCTTATTGGTGCTTCCAGCCTGTTAGTGTCACCCAGTTCTTTCTGGACTGGAGAGAGCGCCAATCCTGGGAAGGGACAAATTTTACCATAGCGTATGGTAAAGTGCAAGGCCGGTTATAGACTTTCTGCTGCCTGAGGCAAACTTGCAAGGATGCCCCCTCCATCCCTTGCTGGTTAATTTAATGTCCTCAGTCAGCAAGGCAACAACCTGAGACATGACATGCTGCAGCTCAACACAATAACACACTGGTTGGCTGGATGCGAGTCTGTGACAAACACGCTGCTCACCCTCAGCCAGTTGTCCGTCCTCCATTCCTCCTCACTCAGGACAGCAGTCCTCCTCCCTTCTGCTGTGCAAGTCAAATGAAACGCTGCTGCTCCCCTGCCTCCCCCTCCTCACTCACTGTCAGACTCCTCACACTGCACAACAAGCTGCTTTCCCCCAATGATGCTCTCCTGCCTCCCTCTCCTCACTCACTGTCAGACTCCTCACACACTGTCAGACTCCTCACACAGCACAACAAGCTGCTTTCCCCAATGATGCTCCCCTGCCTCCCCCCTCCTCACTCACTGTCAGACTCCTCACACAGCACAACAAGCTGCTTTCCCCAATGATGCTCTCCTGCCTCCCCCTCCTCACTCACTGTCAGACTCCTCACACAGCACAACAAGCTGCTTTTCCCCAATGCTGCTCGCCTGTCTCCCCCTCCCCACTCACTGTCAGACTCCTCACACAGCACAACAAGCTGCTTTTCCCCAATGATGACCTCTTCACCTCACTCTCCTCTCACTTCTCCTCCTACTCTGACTGCATGCTGTACGTGTAAACACACAGTACAAACATACTGCCCCTGTAATCTCTGAACCTGAAATAAGTGTTTCAGCTTGCTTCATGAGAGAACCGGCCCTGATAAAGCAGGACAGCACTGCTAAGGGGGTGTACAAACTTTAACAGAAGTCAAAATGGATATTTGTATGGCCTATCATAGTAAATTAGAGAATTAAAGTAAATTACAGAACCACTGTTGTAAAAAATTACAATATTTAAAATACATGAAAACTCATAAAAAGTAATTTTTTCTCAGAGTAAAAAGAGCCATAAATGACTTTTCTTCTATGTTGCTGTCACTTACAGTAGGTAATAGAAACGTGACAAAACTGACAGGTATTGGACAATCCCATCTCTTCATGGGGGCTTCTCATTGTTTTCTTTATTCTCAAGAGCACTTGGCGAACAGCAGTTGCTCATTCCAACTGCCAGACTAGTGTGCATACAGGTAGGAGGGGCGCCTGCATCTTTGTATAGATCCTTTTCAGGGAGTGCTTTTATAAAGAACTAGTAAAAAAAACCTGCCCATTAAAAAATGGGCGCTAAGCCACGCCCACTACAAACCCCATTGACCCCCCCCGCAATGCGTGCACAGACGCATCCCAATCACCTGTCCCCCATTGCTGTCCAAAGTATATGCACACAGGGAGATACGGCTTGCTTGGCAGTTGGAAAAAGCTGTTCTTTCCCACAATGCAATCAGGGTTCACAGACAGCAAACTGTCAGGTCTGGAAGCACAGACACACACACACACACACACAGGGACAGGACACAGATACACAGGGGTTTTACTATATAGGATAAAATACTGATAATCCCCTATAAGGAGATGGACTAGTCAAGAACCTGTCAGTACTGTCAGATTTCTACTGTAAGTGACAGCAACATAGGAGAAAAGTCATTTATAGCTCAATGTATTCTGTAAGAAACCTGCTTATTTGTATGTGATTGCTCACGATTGTGGTCCTTTAATGACTACAGTGAGGCTTTATTGCAACCATTGAATGTGATGTCATCTGTAATAAATATGTAATAATTGTAATAAGTATCTAGCATGAGGGGTGTCCTCTTGAGCAGCAGAAAGGTATACGTTGTATTTAATTCTCTTTCCCTAGATGTCGGCCGTTTCCTGTCTAACTGGTGGCTGAAATGACAGCTCTGATGGACCCTTCAGTGAGTGAGACCACCAGGAGGTCAGCTAGTGCCACATAGAGGAAGTGGTGTCACCCTCTGTTTCCCGGGGTAACTCATCCTAGAGTTGCTCTAGGCTGAGTTAGATTTGTGGGAAGGCCCCAGTGGCCAGGGGTTAGGGCGGTGTGATGGCTGGGGGGGTATTGCTGGGCAGTGCAATCCCTGTGCACTGAGCAGAGCTGGCAGCGGATTGGCTGTAATATACTTACATGTCCCGCCCCTGCTGTCATCTTCTTCTTTCTCCTACTCAAGTCTTCTGTGACTGCTCTGCTCTCTGCTCCTCCCCACAAGGAAAAGGAATAAGACAGCCACTCCAGCGGACTACTCTATGTCTTCATGGGGGAGTCTCAGGATTGTCTTTGTTTTCAAAGCATTCCCTAAACGCCAGTTTAACTGCCAAAATAGTAAGATACCAGCCAGCCTCCCTAAAGCTGGCCACTAATGGTCCAATTTCTAGCGAAAAATCGTTCGAGCGATCAGAAATTCTGATCGGATTGGTTGTAAATAATCTCCATTGGTGGACACAATCGATTATGAACGAGTGAAAAAAATGTCGCCCGAATGAATTTTCGTCGAACGAAAATTTGGATTTTCTTGGTGGTCGTGATAAATAGGAAGCAATGATTGGTTAGTTGATGGTGTAGTGAACGATTTTTCGTCCGATCAAAATTTCTGATCGCTCTAACGATTTTTCACTAGAAATTGGATCGTTAGTGGCCAGCTTTAGTGCTTGCACGCTATTTTGTCAGTTAGACTTAGCAACTGTCCTTCAGGATTTGCTTTTGAAAACAAAAAAACCCCTGAAAATCCCCCATAAGGAGATGACCTAGTTCAACATTTGTCGGTTCTGGCAGATTTTAACTGCTTAGCATTTTCGCTGTAGCGGTCCTTTAATTTATTGCTGACAGTTTAACAGCGACAATTTACCCCCTGAAATCCTCAGAAACATACCGCACATAGCGTTATTATTAAAATAAGATATCGGCACTAGCCGAAGAAATTTTGTAATATTAACCTTTCTATGCAAACTTCTGCAGGCACGTTCCCCTCCTTACTCCTCCACCTCCCCCTCCCAGTCAGTGAGATCGCCCCGGGGCGCTTCAGTCTGCAAACCTGTATAACCCGCGGCAAACCGTGTACCTTCCCCTGCGCCCCTCACACCAAAGGCAGCGCTGAAGTTTCCGGCAGAATAATCTCAAATAAACACATCACCGCTGCAGCCACCGGTGACATCTTCCCCGGCTAATTGAGCCAGGCCTGTTTTTTGGAAAATAGGGAAAAGGGTATTAAAAAAAAGCGCGTGAATTGCTGGCGGGATTGAGGAGCCTAGCTGTGCGCAGGCAGTTCCTCTACCGGCTTATCCCGCTGCCAGTTTGGCTGTGACACAGACTTCCTCTCAAAAGGTTTGAATGATGTGAATTCAAATAGTCACAATGGAAAGGCGGTGTTCTCTTCTATACAGTAAAACTGCCGTGTCAGTTACTGTAGCAACAGACTTGCATGAAACTCATTAGGAAATAAAACGCCGCTCCGCTATCCATCGCTGATTCTGCTGGATTTTCTCAATTTTTTTTCTCCTTGCAGGTTTGTAAAGAGAGGCAGGTTTGAAGCATACTCGCATTTTAAGGGGAAATACCACTGATTTTCCTTTAAGACAAATGCTGTAAATGTAGATGCTATTCAAGTCAGCAGGGTAACAACAGCCCCCGAGACCTCCGTTGTGTAGAGTACGTGCAAGGAGCGCTGTTATACTTACCTAGAGCGTGCTCCCTTACTCTTTTTTTTTTTCCTCCTAGAAACTGCTCTGTCATATCTAGCTTGCTTTGTAAACACATGCAAGCACAGCATAGATCATATTTCAGCAGCTTCTGCAGAAGGGTGAGGTGTATTTCCCTTCTCAGACTCCTGTCACGCTGAAATGGCCTCAGCCAATCAGTGAGGAGCAGAAATGTGGGAGGAGAGATAACAAGCTTCCCTCTCCCCGGCATTGTACCAGGATAGAGCCAGGCTGACTGATATAAGATTCATTCCAGCAGACACATTTATGATTATATTGGAATGCTTGCAATGCAGACTACATGTACGCTACATAATAAGCACAGAGCTGTGTGGGTAAACAGAATTGGCTGACAATCCCGCGTTAAACTGCAAAACGTGTGTGTATGGACAGCTGAGTCTCCATGACGATGGATGTGGGGGTGGGCCGTCATGATAATTTTGCTAGGCAGCTGGTGTTACGCCCCTGATTCAAGTCATTGGGCCTCAGGCGCCTGCCTTGGTTGCCCTGTGAATGATCCTGCTCTATCTAGCATGCTGAGCTCACCTGCACGGCTTCAGCTGTCCTATGCTATGGGCTGGCGGTGTAAGGAGCCGGAATGCAAAGCCAAAGAACGAACAATTGGCTGATAAATCTTCTGTGACTGATTGCTCATCGCCCAGGTTTTGTTTGGCGCAGCAGACAGGACTCTTGTACAGTCAGGGATTGTATTAGATGCAACATTTCTATTGCCTGTATCTTTACACCTCTGCTAATTCTGAGAGCAGTCATGTTAGTGATCATAAATAAATATCTTCTCTAGAACTGAACTGTTTGGGTTCATAAACCCATTGTGTAACACTTGATTGATTTTTAGCCACAATGTGGCTGTTTTCAGGTTTAAAGGATACCCCAACTGAAATGTGACATAATGAGATAGACATGTGTATGTACAGTGCCTAGCACACAAATAACGATGCTGTGTTCCTTTTTTTCTTTCTCTGCCTGAAAGAGTTAAATATCAGGTATGTAAGTTGCTGACTCAGTCCCGACTCAGACAGGAAGTGACTACAGTGTGACCCTCACTGATAAGAAATTACCATTTTTTACCTCTTTCTTGCTCTCATAAGCCATTTTCTGCTAGGAAAGTGTTTTATAGTTGGAATTTCTTATCAGTGAGGGTCACACTGTAGTCACTTCCTGTCTGAGTCAGCCACTTGCATACCTGTTATTTAACTCGTTCAGGCAGAGAAAGAAAAAAAGGAACACAGCATCGTTATTTGTGTGCTAGGCACCGTACATACACAGGTCTATCTCATTATGTCACATTTCAGTTCGGGTATCCTTTAATGGACGGTAACATAACTTTAATCCACCTGAAGTAAGAGTAATATGGAGGCTGACCTATTTATTTCCTTTTAAACAATACCAGTCGCTTGGCTGTCCTACTGATATTTCTGGCATCAGTAGTGTCTGAATCACACATCTGAAACTAGGTTTCTGGAGGGAAAAGAAGAATCATCTACTGATCGGGATGGAGTTCAATCCCAGGTTAAAGTTTCTCTGTAAAGAGACTCTGAAGTGAGTTAAAAACTCACTTTTTAGCTTATAATCATCATGGGCATGTGTGCCCCTGCTAAAACGCCGCTCTCCCGCAGCAGAACGAGAGGTCTTTACCCCCCAAATCCCCCCCTGCAAAATCCACGACCAACTTGGTTGTAGATCTTGCTGCTCCTGGAGCCAGGGCTAATGGCCGCAGCCCTGCCTCCATGCGCCGTCTATCAGTGGCAGATCTCCGCCTCTCCCCCGCCCCTCTCTGTGAAGGAAGACTGAGAGGGGCGGGCGGAGGCAGAGATACGCGCTGACAGACGCGCATGGAGGCAGGGCTGCGGCCATTAGCCCTGCCTCAACAGGAAGCGATCCCCGCCGAGCACAGAGGGGATTTGGGGATGCGGGATAGCGGCATTTTAGCTGGGGCAAGCATGCCCATGATGATTATAAGCTAAAAAGCGCTTCAGACTCTCTTTAAAGAGACACTGAAGTGAAAAAAAAAAATGATATAATGAATTGGTTGTGTACTATAAATAATTACTAGAAGATTAGCAGCAAAGAAAATATTCTCATATTTTTATTTTCAGGTATATAGTGTTTTTCTAACATTACATCATTCTATAATACTAGCCAACCCGCGTCGTAGCATACGCCGCATCTATCTATCTATCTAATAGAGTACGTGCCTCAACCTTGAAGCAAGAAGAAGTAGGCTTTCCATGAGAAAATGTATGCGTGCTCAAACACCAAGTTTAACCCTAGCAAGTCTGGCTTTGCAAATCCGGCCTAATTGGCTATTTATGAGGCAATGCTCCTGCAAATATGCATTTGCTTTCGCATGCCAAACTATGCAGGGTCAAAAAACCAATACCGCAAAGTGCTCTCTCGCTGCCTGGGAACCACAGCGGAACCCCGGAGTGGGAGGCTGGGTGGCGCAGCTGCCCCCCCCCCAAGCGTGGCCAGCGCTGGGGAGAGCCGTCTGCACCCACCTCCTAATATTAAAAACAGCCACTTACCTTAACGTCCATTGGGTTCTGCTACATGCGCATTAATTTTCTCATGGAAAGCATTTTGTGCAGTTTGTATCCTTTGGAGGCAGGTGGTGGATGGCTTGCTCCGGTGGTGTGAACCCTGGAGTGAGTGCGCCTGTCCCCCCCCCTCTGGAGTGCTGTATGTGAGCCAGCCCTGAGCTCTAAAGCTCGGGGTGACCCATGCTTCTCTCCTTTCTCATGTGGTGCCCCCAAATTAATGCGCATGTAGCAGAACGCAATGGACGTTAAGGTAAGTGCCTGTTTTTAATATTGGGAGGTGGGTGCAGACGGCTCTCCCCGGCGCTGGCCAAAGTTGGGGGGGGGGGTCGTCCACGCCACCCAGCCTCCCCCTCCGGGGTGCCGCTGTGGTTTCCAGGCAGTGAGAGAGCCTGGGACCCTGCGGTCCCCCAGTTGTATAAAAAGGGGGCATTGGGAATCCTCCCCGTGGCGCTCCTGGAGGCCTGGAGCACACCAAAAACTGCTAGCAGATCCGCAAAATGCTAGCAGATTTTGAAACGCTTTTTCTTATTTTTCTGTAGCATTTCACCTAGCATTTTGCGGTTTTGTAAAGCGTTTTTGGTGTAGTAGATTTCATATATTGTTACAGTAAAGCTGTTACTGAACAGCTTCTGTAACAAAAACGCCTGCAAAACCGCTCTGAACTGCCGTTTTTCAGAGCGGTTTGCGTTTTTCCTATACTTAACATTGAGGCAGAAACGCATCCGAAATTCAAAAAAATGCCTCACCTCGGGAGTATGCGTTTCAGCAAAACGCCTCCCGCTGTGGTGTGCACCAGCCCATTGAAATACATTACCCAAGCGTATCCGCAGCCGCAAGTGGATCGCAAAACGCTGCCGAACCGCTCTGGTGTGCACTAAGCCGGATAGTGCTAATGTAGCATGTAGCAGGGTGACTGCTTTGTGGTATTGGTTTGTGCATGCATTTGCATGAGCATTGCCTCATGAATATCCAATTAGGCCAGATTTGCAATGTCAGACTTGCTAGGGTAAGGCCTCTTTTCCATGGACTGTGAATAGGCAGTGAAATGGCTCTCAAACTCTCACAACTGCCCACTGCTGCCTGGTAACTGCTTGCTGCTGCCTGGTAACTGCTTGCTGCTGCCTGGTAACTGCTTGCTGCTGCCTGGTAACTGCTTGCTGCTGCCTGGTAACTGCTTGCTGCTGCCTGGTAACTGCTTGCTGCTGCCTGGTATCTGCTCACTGCTGCCTGGTATCTGCTCGCTGCTGCCTGGTAACTGCTCGTTGCTGCCTGGTAACTGCTCGTTGCTGCCTGGTAACTGCTTGTTGCTGCCTGGTAACTGCTTGTTGCTGCCTGGTAACTGCTTGTTGCTGCCTGGTAACTGCTTGCTGCTGCCTGGTAACTGCTTGCTGCTGCCTGGTAACTGCTTGTTGCTGCCTGGTAACTGCTTGCTGCTGCCTGGTAACTGCTTGCAGCTGCCTGGTAAGTGCTTGTTGCTGCCTGGTATCTGCTCACTGCTGACTGATAACTGCTTGCTGCTGCCTGGTAACTGCTTGTTGCTGCCTGGTAACTGCTTGTTGCTGCCTGGTATCTGCTCACTGCTGCCTGGTAACCACTTGCTGAGCACACAGCTCAACAGTCCGTGGAAAAGAGGCCTTAAACTTGGTGTTTGATCACGCATAAATTTTCTCATGCAAAGTACTTCTTCTTCTTGTTTGAAGGTTGAGGCACTTAGTCTATTATATATATAGATGTGCAGATTACACAACATTCAGCATTCAAAATGAGTCTTTCAGAGCAGTCTGTGAAGTAATGACCTCTCCTCTGGCAGAGCAAAAGAAAACAGTTGAGATAATAAAAGTCAGATAACAGCCCTCTCCACGACTTTGAAAGTCGTAGAGCTTAATGGCTTTTTTGCATAGAGATAACAACTGGAGTTCCTTAACTCTTCCTGTACTGGAAACAATTAGACTGATGTATCTGATCTTAATGTTTTATTTCTTAGCTGTGCTACACATACCAATCATAATATCATCATTTTTTTTCGCTTCAGTGTCTCTTTAAAGAGAACCTGTAACAAAAAAAAAACCCTCGGGAGGGGGAATCCTCAGGGTCTCAATGAGACTTCCCTGACCTCTGAAGCTTGGAGGAATCCAGCGCTGGTTCTCCTGAAACCTCCCCTAACAAGCTGTGATGTATTTACCTCTCCGCGATCCTGCGCAGGCGCACTATCGGCTCTTCATGCAGGCTATGAGGAAATAGAGGAACCGATCATATCTGCACTACTGAGCAGACGCAAAGGACTGCCGCCTGCGCTGTAGAGCAGATACGATCGTGCTCGCTCGGCTATTTTTGCCTTGCCTGAACGGAGATCCACTAGTACGCCTGTGCAGGATTGCAGTAGGTAAATATTTACCTCGCCGCACTTCGGGGGGTCCCAGCACTTTAACTGAGGGATGGAGGAGGACGGGGGGGGGGGGGGGGAGGGAGCCCTGTTAGGATCCAGAGGCTTCCCCCTCCCGAGGTAGGTACCCCCAGAGGGTTTTTTTTACATTACAGTTCCCCTTTAAGCAACTTTTTATATATTTCCGAACTTCTGCTGCATGTGTTGATTCCAGTGATGTCTTTAATGACAGAACTGGATCTAGGTACGGTTCTGACCCAGTTCTGCATAATGCCTGAAGAAGGAACTTTTAAAGTTCCGAAAGCTTGCAATAAAGCTAGTACAGTTATTTATTAAAGATATTACCAGAATGAACGCTTATTGGTTTGATGTACTCGAGAGGAACATGTATGTTGTCGCCGTGTGCTATTACTTCACGTGCGCGCCGGTAAGCCAGCACAACTCAAAATAGATTGTTCTGGTGACGCACGCCGCAATAAGTGACAAAAATGGCATTGATAACGTATTTCCCGCATATATTTAGACAAGGCCGCCTCGCCTTTGAATTAATGCGGAGAGGAATTAATGCATGACGGCTATGTAAATATCTCGCAGGCCTCATTATTACACACGCATGACAATAATATTAAACGGCGATATCGATCACCGCCCGCTCCAATATCTGTGCAAATTAGCAATTATCGGCTAATTATACATTCTGAGGGTCTGTATTATGTTCCGATGTGGGCAGGGAGATGGGCTCGGAGCAATTAGCGCCTTATTCATTGCTCGCCGCAGGGTTAGAGGATGTTCTTGTTAGCGCCTGGAACCCCCAGAGCCTAGCTGTGCTTACCGCGGAAGAATATTAACCGTTTCCGAGCATTCCATCCTTTCACGCCGGCAGCTGGGGTAGCTGATGGGATGTACGCCATTAATAATCATAATTACCAATATGGGTTATAGTTTTCATAATGTGGCTGTTATTATTATTGGGCTTCACACACATATGCAGAAGGCAGGCAAGGCGATGGTTGCAATTCATTCTTTTTTTTTTTTTTTTCTTTCTTTTTTTTCTTTCTTTCTTTTTTTTTTTTTTTTTTTTTGCTGCTTGATTGCTATACGGATCCCTTAAAGGGAGCCTGAAGGGAGAGGGATATGGAGGCTGGCATTTTCATTCCCTTATAAACAATGCCGGTTGCCTGGCTGCTATGCTGAGCTATTTTCTTTAGTTGAGTTTTAGTCACAACCCTGTAACAAGCATGCAGCCGGTGGAGTCACAGCCCTGCAACAAGCATGCATCCAGTGGAGTCACAGCCCTGCAACAAGCATGCAGCCAGTGGAGTCACAGCCCTGTAACAAGCATGCAGCCAGTGGAGTCACAGCCCTGCAACAAGCATGCATCCAGTGGAGTTACAGCCCTGCAACAAGCATGCAGCCAGTGGAGTCACAGCCCTGTAACAAGCATGCAGCCAGTGGAGTCACAGCCCTGCAAAAAGCATGCAGCCATCGGAGTCACAGCCCTGTAACAAGCATGCAGCCAGCGGAGTCACAGCCCTATAACAAGCATGCAGCCAGCGGAGTCACAGCCCTGTAACAAGCATGCAGCCAGCAGAGTCACAGCCCTGCAACAAGCATGCAGCCGGTGGAGTCACAGCCCTGCAACAAGCATGCATCCAGTGGAGTCACAGCCCTGCAACAAGCATGCAGCCAGTGGAGTCACAGCCCTGTAACAAGCATGCAGCCAGTGGAGTCACAGCCCTGCAACAAGCATGCATCCAGTGGAGTTACAGCCCTGCAACAAGCATGCAGCCAGTGGAGTCACAGCCCTGTAACAAGCATGCAGCCAGTGGAGTCACAGCCCTGCAAAAAGCATGCAGCCATCGGAGTCACAGCCCTGTAACAAGCATGCAGCCAGCGGAGTCACAGCCCTATAACAAGCATGCAGCCAGCGGAGTCACAGCCCTGTAACAAGCATGCAGCCAGCAGAGTCACAGCCCTGCAACAAGCATGCAGCCGGTGGAGTCACAGCCCTGCAACAAGCTTGCAGCCAGTGGAGTCACAGCCCTGCAACAAGCATGCAGTCAGTGGAGTCACAGCCCTGCAACAAGCATGCAGCCGGTGGAGTCACAGCCCTGCAACAAGCTTGCAGCCAGTGGAGTCACAGCCCTGTAACAAGCATGCAGCCAGTGGAGTCACAGCCCTGTAACATGCATGCAGCCGGTGGAGTCACGGCCTTGTAACAAGCATGCAGCCGGTGGAGTCACAGCCCTGCAACAAGCATGCAGCCAGTGGAGTCACAGCCCTGCAACAAGCATGCAGCCAGTAGGGGCACAGCCCTGTAACAAGCATGCAGCCAGTGGAGTTACAGCCCTGCAACAAGCATGCAGCCAGTGGAGTCACAGCCCTGCAACAAGCATGCAGCCAGTGGAGTCACAGCCCTGTAACAAGCATGCATCCAGTGGAGTCACAGCCCTGCAACAAGCATGCAGCCAGTGGAGTCACAGCCCTGTAACAATCATGCAGCCGGTGGAGTCACAGCCCTGTAACAAGCATGCAGCCAGCGGAGTCACAGCCCTGTAACAAGCATGCAGCCGGTGGAGTCACAGCCCTGTAACAAACATGCAGCCAGTGGAGTTACAGCCCTGCAACAAGCATGCAGCCGGTGGAGTCACAGCCCTGCAACAAGCATGCAGCCAGTGGAGTTACACTTGCAACAAGCATATCCCTCTCCCTCCAAGTTCCCTTAAATGCTGTGATTGGCTTGAACAGCCTGTCTGTGTTTTTGCAATGCACAGAGCAGGGTCGTTTCCTGGGACAGGCAGGCAGCGGCACTTGCTTGGAATGGGCTGCATTTCGCTATTACACGAAGATTCTGCAGCGACAGCAGGAAGGACGCTTCACGTTTAGCGGGAGCTGGACCATTGAGCATTGCTCGGTACGCCAGGCCGCTCTGCCTTAAACTGTTTGCTGGCAGCTTGTCAGGCAGAGCGTTGGCCCAGCCAAATACGTCCCACTATTGCAGATTACCCGAAGAGCTAATAAAGCTAAGAAGTCGTGCGTGCAGAAAATGATCGCAATTCCTCTGTAAGAACGCCAGACAAGCCTTAAGAACTTAATTCCGGCTTTTCCTGCAGAGGTAATCTATAGAGTACAACCAGCTCCCGCAGCTCGCAGGGATCAGGCGTTCTGGGCCACATTCAGAGGTGTCGCTACCAGGCCCGGAGGCCAAACCCGGTACGGGGGACCCTTCTATCTTATAGAATGACGTCCAAGGGTCCTTCCCTGATAAATGGCTCAATTACCAGCGTACGCTTCCATTCCCGCGGCCAGCAGACGCTTATAGCATTTTCCAGGCGTTTCTAAGGCAATTATCAATGGTTAGGAGGGATTTATTCTCGCTATTCAAGTCGACTTCTTCAGAGCATTTAAATGGGCCAAACCGCCTCGAAATGGGGGGATGAGTTTGAATTTTAGCCAAAGTCATCTTGGCCGCCAAATGTACGTTTTTTTTGTAAAAATATGATGGATTCTCACAAAGAATTAACAATTGTGCGAAAATGGGAGCGCGCTCATAAACGTGTTCTGTCATTTGCGCAAGGCCAGATTTATATTTTTTCTGCCACTAGCCCAACTTTCCTGTACAGCACAAGGGGCGTAACTAGAAATCACTGGGCCCCCTGGAAAACTTTGGATGAAGCCCCACCCTCCCCTCGCTTTCTGCACAGGAAACCTGAGAACCAATGCTATTAAATTGGCTAGTGCACACTTGAATGTGTTTTCCCCATGCAGATAAAAACAGACTTCTGTAATAAAACATTCATGTTTTCACGTGCAGAAAAACGGACAGAGGAGTGCGCTCCCAGCGTCAGCTTATTACACTCACTCTGTCCATCTCTGATGGAGCAGAACTGGCTCTGCAGACTCCTCTGGCAACATCACTTCAGTACACATCACTTGGGGAGGTGGTGGAGAGGCTTGAGGCTGGGCACTGTATACAAGAGCCTCTTGCACAGTGAATAGGGACTGTCTACAAATCTTTGGGCTTGATTCACAAAGCGGTGCTAACAGTTAGCACGCTGGTGAAAAGCCCTTTATCAGTTTAGGTGTGATAAGTTTAGGTGTGATAAGTTTAGGCGTGATAAGTTTAGGCGTGATAGGTTTAGGCGTGATAGGTTTAGGCGTGATAAGTTTAGGAGTGATAACTATAGCACCAACTGGGCTAGCACCGCAGTTCACAGCTGATCAAAAGTTTTGCGCTAGCAAAGTCTGGTGCACTTCGCATAGAGTTTAATGGCGCTGCTTAGCGTGCGGGACTTTGCGCGCGATCTAAACTTATCTAAACTTATCACGCCTAAACGTATCACGCCTAAACTGGCTTTTCACCAGCGTGGTGCAATGGTTATCACGCCTAAAGTCTCTAACTGGGTTAGCACCACTTTGGGAATCGAGCCCTTTGTCTGCAAAACTGTATGCTTCCTTGTTGTACAGATGTAGTCATTAGAAACAAATTTCAGAGAGCAGAAAGTTTTTTCTCTCATTGCCCTTAGTTGTCAGTCTCTCAGGAAAGGTAAAATAAACTTCTTACCCACAGGGCCCCCTGTGGCTTCTGGGCCCCCCTGCAACTGCATCCCTTGCAGGATCTATTGTTACGCCCCTGTACAGCACCCTATGCAGCCCCCTCTTCCACGTCTAACATTCATGTACAGCAGCCCCCTTCAGCTATATACAGATCTCTTCTGCAGCAGCTCTCCTCTTCTATGTGTTGCTCCCATTTTCAGCCTCTTCTTCCATATGCAGCAATGCCTTTTCCATGTCCTGCCGCCCCTTCACCAGCTGCCGCCTAATGCACGGGCCTTGGGGGCCTTCTTAGAAATCTGGCCCTGCATCCCCCACTATATTCTCTTGAATATACTCATCTGAGCGAAAAGGTGAAACATTTGGGAATATTGTGGCAAAAAATTCTGTCTGTATTTGATCTTCAAAACTGATAAATGCTGGCTTGTAGATCTGGTATGCAATTACCCATGACTGTCGCAACACTGTTTTTTAAAGGACAACTGAAGTGAGAGGTATACGGAGGCTGCCATATTATTTCCTTTTAAACAATACCAGTTACCTGACTGTCCTGATGATCTATTTGGTTGCAGGAGTGTCTGAATAACACTAATTCATTAAATGAGAGGCAGGAGAGGAAATCTCCTCCCTTCCCGCTGGCCAGTCCTCCGCTGGAGGTGGCACCACTTTAAAGCAGATCTGAGATGAAAAACGAACTATGACACGTAACGTTTCTATCGGGCGTAGCAATAGGCCCTGCAGCGCCTGCGCCTGCGGGGGGGCCCGGCCCCCCCCCTGGGGCCCGCTCGGGGCCGTTTTTTGGGGGCTGGAGGGGTGGCAGCATGAGGGGAAAGCCTTGCCCACAGTCGGCGGGGAGAGGGGAAGTTCCCCCCTCTCCCTCACCTCGGGGCTCTCCCCTCTGCGCTCCCCTCCAGCTAGTCAATGTGTGTGGGCAGCGGGCAGCGGCGGCGGGATACATACCTTCTTCCTTGCGTTCCATCGCCGCCTTCTCGCTCTAGCGGCTGACGTCACTTCCGGAAGCGGAAGTGACGTCAGCCGCTAGAGCAAGAAGGCGGCGATGGAATGCAAGGAAGAAGGTATGTATTCCGCTGCTGCCCGCTGCCCGCTGCCCACACACATTGACTAGCTGGAGGGGGATTTTCAGGTGTCTGCTGCCCACATTACGATTTTCAGGTGTCTGCTGCCCACATTACGATTTTCTGGTGACTGCTGCCCACATTACGATTTTCAGGTGCCTGCTGCCCACATTACGATTTTCAGGTGTCTGCTGCCCACATTACGATTTTCAGGTGTCTGCTGCCCACATTACGATTTTCTGGTGACTGCTGCCCACATTACGATTTTCTGGTCACTGCTGCCCACATTGCGATTTTCTGGTCACTGCTGCCCACATTACGATTTTCAGGTGTCTGCTGCCCACATTACGATTTTCTGGTGACTGCTGCCCACATTACGATTTTCAGGTGTCTGCTGCCCACATTACGATTTTCAGGTGTCTGCTGCCCACATTACGATTTTCAGGTGTCTGCTGCCCACATTACGATTTTCTGGTGACTGCTGCCCACATTACGATTTTCTGGTCACTGCTGCCCACATTGCGATTTTCTGGTCACTGCTGCCCACATTACGATTTTCAGGTGTCTGCTGCCCACATTGCGATTTTCAGGTGCCTGCTGCCCACATTACGATTTTCAGGTGTCTGCTGCCCACATTACGATTTTCTGGTGACTGCTGCCCACATTACGATTTTCAGGTGCCTGCTGCCCACATTACGATTTTCAGGTGTCTGCTGCCCACATTACGATTTTCTGGTCACTGCTGCCCACATTGCGATTTTCTGGTCACTGCTGCCCACATTGCGATTTTCAGGTGTCTGCTGCCCACATTACGATTTTCAGATGTCTGCTGCCAACATTACGATTTTCAGGTGTCTGCTGCCCACATTGCGATTTTCAGGTGTCTGCTGCCCACATTACGATTTTCAGGTGCCTGCTGCCCACATTACGATTTTCAGGTGTCTGCTGCCCACATTACGATTTTCAGGTGTCTGCTGCCCACATTACGATTTTCAGGTGTCTGCTGCCCACATTACGATTTTCTGGTGTCTGCTGCCCACATTACGATTTTCAGGTGTCTGCTGCCCACATTGCGATTTTCTGGTGTCTGCTGCCCACATTACGATTTTCTGGTGTATGCTGCCCACATTAGGATTTTCTGGTGACTGCTGCCCACATTGCGATTTTCTGGTGACTGCTGCCCACATTAGGATTTTCTGGTGACTGATGCCCACATTGCGATTTTCTGGTGACTGCTGCCCACATGGCAATTTTCTGGTGACTGCTGCCCACATTGCGATTTTCTGGTGAACTCTGCCCACATTACGATTATCTGTCCCACATTACGATATTCTGGTGAACGCTGCCCACATTACGATTGTCTGGTGAATGCTGTCCACGTTACAATTTTCTGGTGACTGCTGCTCACGTTACGATTTTCTGGTGAACTCTGCCCACATTACGATTGTCTGGTGAATGCTGTCCACGTTACAATTTTCTGGTGACTGGTGCCCACATTACGATTTTCTGGTGAACTCTGCCCACATTACGATTTTCTGGCCCACATTACGATTGTCTGGTAAAATGCTGCCCACTTTACAATTAATTTACAGTGAAACGCTGCCCCATTACGATTATTTGGCACCTATGGGGGGGGGGGGGGCATCCAAATATTCGCAGGGGGGCCCAGTGATTTCTAGTTACGCCCCTGGTTTCTATATATCTTATCTAAAGTTTAGAAAGTTTTGCTCCACATTTTTTGGGAATGTGAAAACATACAACCCTTCTGGCAGGAGGTCCAGAAACACATTATGGGCTTGATTCACAAAGCGGTGCTAACTGTTAGCACGCCTGTGAAAACCCCCTTAGCACGTCTAAACGTGCTTTTCGCGCATAAAACTTTATGCGCGTAAAACTTTACGCGCACACTGCACAGAGCGCAGGGCGCTCCGCGCAAAGTGCCCATTAAAGCCTATGGGACTTAGCGCGCATAAAACTTTGCGCGCGTAAAACTTTGCGCGCGCAAGGTTAGCGCGTGATCTGATTGAGAAATCCGGTGCTAACCTACTTAGCACCCTCTTTAGCACGTCTAAAGACTTTAGACGTGCTAAGTAGGTTAGCACCGCTTTGTGAATCAAGCCCTAAAACTCTTACTGATGGAGAACCCTCCTCAGATCCCTCCTACTATCTCCTCCATAACACACCTAAACCTTTCAAGCAATTCAAACGCTCTCTAACCAAACACCTAATCCAAGCAGCTAGAATCATTATTGCAAGAAACTGGAAATCAACAGCAACACCTTCGATTCTGGAATGGATCAACGAGATTAAACATATCTATCAAATGGAATCTCTTACACATAGCATTTATAATAGAGAGGAGATTTTCTCTAACATATGGATTCACTGGAGTATTTTCTTAGAATCAGATGAATATAAATTAATACTACAAAACACTCCTACTTAAAACTCTTGGCTGAGTAATGATATTGAACTAACTCAGTGCTCTTCTCTTCGGGTTGGGTCTTAACCTTGCAAATTAAAATCAACAGCAATACATTAAATCACTGGGTAGATCGAAGTGAGCCTGACAGAAATTCCTACTCCTGGCCTCCTCCTCTCTTCTTAATTTCCCTCTTTTCTGGACCCCGTGGAACCGGGGCTTCCCAGGACCCTCTGCATCTCATCCTTCTCTTTTCTTCTCTCTCTTTTTTCCTCTTACTGTTTCTATGCAGATACAATTACTGCCTGTCCGGGCCCTCGGGTCTGCATGTATGGATACCCTCGACCTGTCGCCTCAAGCTTACAATAGCAGAGCATACTTCATAATGTTTATACCTTTTTATGAGCACGACTTTGTTCCCTTCTCAGGGAACGTATTCTTCCTCATGGTTGTCCTTTTGTGTTTACCTGTGGCCTGGATTATTATGTACTGTAAAAACGTAATCTTTAAATAAAGAATCTTTAAAAAAAATAAAGTTTAGATAGTTTACACAGCAAATCTAGCTGCAAACAGCTTCAACAGCGTATGATTACTTCTTTCTGTGATACAATGAAAGCAGCCATGTTCTGCTTGTGATCATTACACACAGGCAAGCTGCTCTGTATCTCCAGCCCTCAGCCTGTGAAAACTTCACTCCCCTCTCCCGTTCCCTCCTCCTCTCTGCTTCTGAAAGCTTTGGCTAGTAACACCTCCTCCTCCTCCTACCCAGACTGAGCTCCCATAAGCCCTTGCTACATCTGTCTCAAAGTGCCAAGGCACTGGAGAAGCTGTGGGTTACGCTTGTTTAGTTTATAGGGAATTAGAGTATTTAAAAAAAAGTATTTGGCTTGAGGGATGCCCTATAAACTATATGAAAGGAACACAATTATGCAATGAGTAAAAGTTTATCTCAGATCCATCTTAAGGTTACAATCTGTAGGTATAGAAGAAGGAAACATGAAGCAGAGGGAGTTGGTAAGCTGCGTGGTGCCTTGTCTACATAGCGGGACCAAGTTGGATTAGTAGCTGATTGAAAATGTCTTATTTAAACTAGATAATGTGTCATACGTTTGGATTCAAGGGATATACTTAAAATGTCAATGTCAGCAATTTATAAAAATTCAATAAGAGGATGCCAGAAGGGGGCGGAGAGGGTTTACAGAGTTGTCATGTGATCACCCTGCAGGCAGACGAGGGGGAGGAGCTGTGGCAGCTGGGCACTCTGACCTCCTGGGGTCCAGAGAAAGTTCCCCCCCCTCTGCTCTCCTTCCTGCTGCACCCAAAGCCAGGCAATCGTGGCAAACTCAATTATTCCTGTATTTCATTATTTGTAGCTTTATGTACACATTTCAGCTGGTTCCTCATCCCATCAGAATTAATTAACAAGATGATCTTGGAGAAGAATGGCAAATTAAATTGATTGTGAAATGTGATTTAGCCCGGGGTTTACAATGCATTGTATTTAAATCTGATTTATCCTCCTCCCCCTCCTCGGCTGTGTACTGTAAATCCCTTCATAACTGGATGCCTGGAATGAGGATTGGGAAATAAATCTTCTTGCTTATTGTCGCTATACGGCAAATCTTCTGGGAGGCGGATTATCGTCGATACCGTCTAGGAGTATTGCAAACCCCCGAGGGCCCGGATAGGCTTCTAAAGATGTTCCATGAGATATGGAGCTTTCTTAGAAGTTTTACTTTATTGTGCTATATAGGCTATACTTTTATATGTATAACTATAAGAATTACACACCTGGAAAGACCTTTATCAGAGTTTGTTATAGCCATATACACTGATAGGCCACCTACCTCATATTGTGTAGCTCCTCCCACCTTGTTTGACCTGTCAAGTCATGAACTCTCCCAGACCCGTGAAGGCGTTTCCTGACTATATATCTATAATATATTATATATAAAATATACTATCAGCCTATAATTCTGTATAGTGCAGCTCCCCCTGGTGGTCAGACCTGGACTCCACAAGACTTATGAAGGTGCCCTGAGGTATCTGATTACATATCCATAATACACACAATACACTATCAGCCTGTAATATAGTGCTGCTCCCCCTGGTGGTCAGATCTGGACACCACAAGACTTATGAAGGTGCCCTGAGGTATCTGACTATACATCCATAATACACACAATACACTATCAGCCTGTAATATAGTGCTGCTCCCCCTGGTGGTCAGATCTGGACACCACAAGACTTATGAAGGTGCCCTGAGGTATCTGATTACATATCCATAATACACACAATACACTATCAGCCTGTAATATAGTGCTGCTCCCCCTGGTGGTCAGATCTGGACACCACAAGACTTATGAAGGTGCCCTGAGGTATCTGACTATACATCCATAATACACACAATACACTATCAGCCTGTAATATAGTGCTGCTCCCCCTGGTGGTCAGGCCGGGACACCACAAAACCTGTGAGGGTGTCTTGTGGTATCTGACTATAAATCTATAATACATATAATACACTATCAGCCTATAATATAGTGCAGCTTCCCCTGGTGGTCAGGCCTGGGCTCCACAAGACCTATGAAGGTGTCCTGTGGTATCTGGCTACATATCTATAAATACACTATCAGCCAATAATTCAGTGCAGCTCCCCCTGGTGGTCAGCCCTGGACTCCTCAATACCTGTGTAGGTGTCCTGTGGTATCTGACTACATATCAATAATACACTATCAGCCTATAATATAGTGCAGCTCCCCCTGGTGGTCAGGCCTGGACTCCACAAGACCTGTGAGGGTGTCCTGTGGTATATGCAGGGCCGTATTTGTACTCTTTACCACCCTAGGCCACTGTCACCAGCCGCCCTCCTTCAGTATAGGTAGCGAGATGACCCCTCCCCCTTCCCTCTAGTATAGGTAGCTTGATGACCCCTCCCCCTCTAGTATAGGTAGCCAGATGACCCCTCCCGCTTTCCCTCCAGTATAAGTAGCCAGATGACTCCCTTAATCCCTCCTTTTCCTACCCCCCCTTCCCCCCCCCTTTCAGTATAGGTAGTTAGCTCGCCTTCACACTGCAGCAGCCATCTGTGTCACTCATTTCTCCACTCATCTCCAGTGTTAAAGCTTCCTCCTCCCCTCTGTCTCCAATGCTGCCCAAGTCCACAGCCACCGGCCACAATGCAAACGTGCACAGAGAGCAAGGTGGTCGCTGCACAGGCGGCTAGCAGCAGAGTACCACTGTCAGGTGCTCACCTGATCTCCCTGCATTGCAGCATTTGCAAGCTTGCAAATGCTGCACCAGTTTAGCCTGCTACTTTGGTGCCCTTCCTCCTGTGGTGCCCTAGGCCATGGCCTAGGTGACCTTGGCCTAAATCCGGCCCTGGGTATATGACTATACATATAATACACTATCAGCCTATAATATTGTGCAGCTCCCCCTGGTGGTCAGGCCTGGACTCCACAAGACCTGTGAAGGTGTCCTGTGGTATCTGACTATATATGGTATCTATAATACATATTTCTGCGGTTGGCGCCTAATAGCCGGTATTTGCATTAGCACCTATATGTCCTGCTTCCGGAACACCACTTATATATCCGTTCTTCTCGCTGTGCCTCCTGCTGCCATCTCCTCCAGAAATAAACAAAGGCATTTCTGAGAAAAGTCTTGTCATGAAAATGCAGTATATGCAGTAATTATCAGCAAAACTAACACAAAAACTGATGTACCCGATATGGGCTGAAACAGAAATAATGGGAACCATAAAAGATTTCTAAAACCTCATTATTCCCAATTATCCTCACAGCCCAAGAGTGTTCCAGAATTCAGGGTAAATGATAACTAGTTAAAGTGGACCTGAACTCTTGCACAGGGCAGAAGGAAAATAGAAAAAGGCACCCTGAATGTATTTAAAGAGTTTATCCTGTCTAATTCCCCCTCATCATGACTAATCACAAGCTGTAATTTTATCTCTCAGCTGTTTCAGCTGGCTGCCTCAGCAGAGCACCTAATTGGTAAACACAGGATGATAACCCTATGTCAGCTTCCATAAAAGCAGTAGACACACTGTAGATTTATTGTATGATTTATATCAGCTGTAATAAAGAAATGTTTTTCATTAACCTTCCTGGCGGTATGATTCCCGCGGCTGCGCGGCCGCGGGAGGTTTTTTTTTTTCACTTTTTTTTTTTTTTAGCATGTAGCTAGCCTAGCGCTAGCTACATGCTTCCCCCTCCCTGCGGCGTCCCCCCCCCATGCGTCAGATCGCCACCGGCGCCGCTTGCCCATAAGGAAATCCCGTTCTGAACGGGATTTCCTTGAGGGCTTCCCCGTCGCCATGGCGATGAACGGAGTGACGTCATCGACGTTGTGACGTCACAGGGAGTCCCGATCCATCCCATAGCGCAGCCTGGCGGCGATTGGCCAGGCTGCGCAAGGGGTATGCGGGGGGGGGGGGCTGTATCGCGGTGGGTAGCGGCGCATCGGCTGCGGGCGGCGGAGATCGCAACAAACACGCAGCTAGCAAAGTGCTAGCTGCGTGTTTGAAAAAAAAATTATGCAAATCGACCCAGCAGGGCCTGAGGAATCCTCCGCGGCGGCTTACCCTGTGTCCAGCACGGGGTTACCGCTAAGGAGGTTAAAGGTTATTAGAGATGTCGGCGCACCCCTCACCCTGTACTACTTCTGGGTCGCTATGAACCGTAGTAGTACGGCTGCGCTGGGCCGGCGGTTCGCGTCCTTGATCGCGCACCAGTTGCTGGGCACTCTCTGCGCATGTGCGTGACGTCATGAGTGATGTCACGCTCATGCACAGAGTGCCCGGCAACAGGCGCGCGATCAGACGCGCACCGCCGGCCCAGCGCAGCCGTACTACTACGGGTCATAGCGACCCGGAAGTAGTATTTCCCCATGGAGATTTGCGGGCGAAATGTTCGCTCACATCTCTAAAGGTCATATGCTGTGGCTTATCTTTAAGAGCAGAGAGGAAGTTCTAAGTTCAGGTCCACTTCAACCTCTTGAGGACCACAGTGTTAAATCCCCTTAAAGACCAGGCCATTTTTTTGTAAAATGGGCCACTCCAAGCTGCAGGGCCACACAACACAGCACGCAAGTGATTCCCCCCCTTTTCTTCCCACCAACAGAGATTTCTGTTGGTGGGGACCTGTTGGCTCCCCAGACGATTGTTTGTTTTTTGTATAAATATTTGTTTGTTTTATTTTCTAATATTTTTAGAAATCAGAGTGATTGGCTGTCATAGGCTTCAGCCTACAGAGGGGACAGCCAATCACGTCCCTGCCTACAGAGGGAACAGCCGTGTCGAACGGCTGTCCGCAGTACAGTGCTGCCTTACATCGCAGCGCTGTACGGGTAATTAGACGGTGTTTTCCCCGTCTAACAGTCTCCGAGCGGCGATCGCCACTGTGAGACTGAAGGCATAGCGGAGCTCCGCCTACCAAGCGGAGATGTGCGCGTAATCCCCTGCAAAAGCAAGCCCCAAGCAATTTTTGCCTACACAATTCAATGGGAATTTTTACGTGATTTTTACCGCAATTTTAATGAAAGAGAATGGGAGCGATTTAAAAAAAAACGCCAATCAATCGCAAAACACTCAGAAAAGCGCTTGTAGTGTGAATGGGCCCTAACAGTTCTGTATTAGATGTACATAAAGCACAGTCTGCGGAGGATAGCTCCTTGGTGCCCCCCTCAAGCAGCTGTCCCCACAGTCATTTGCCTGGCTTGTCTATGCCTAAGAACGGCCCTCATTGAAAGTGATGCTCTGGTTCTAAAACCGGAGCTTAATGAACTAATTAATGTTACTGTTGGAATCTCAGAGACGCTGCGCAGTCGTTTTGCTGCGGAGGAATCGTTCTCTCCGTCTTTATGTCCTATTTGTTAGCTGTGAATCCTAGATTGAGGTTTGCGCCATTGTTGTAACCACTTGACAGTTCCACTTCCAGGATTTTTTTTTTTTAATTCCTGCATGAAGGAAAGAGGAAAAACTATATAATAATGTTCTTTATCATATCATTTGTATTCTGCAGCTTTGCTTTCATCAATTGTGGGATTAAACAAGAGAGGCACTCGGTGGCGTTGAATAAGCGCGGCGGAGAAGAATACGCGGCTGGGTCATATTACGCCAACTAAATTGGAATTGTCTTTTTATTACCTTTCTCCTTAATTTGCAGAAAGGCTTAACAGATCGTTCTCTTGGTCTCGGGCTTCCTGTTCCATTATGCGCTTTATGCTGTTCTGGAAGGTTCTCAAGCATGGCTTATGAGAACGTGAAAACCAGGGAGCATGGTGTACCCCTAATGTACTAGCTCATTGCTGCCGGATAGTGCCAGTAGTGTGTATACCCCAACTGTGTCCCCGATCTATATACACCCCCTGCCTGTACTCCCATCTATATACCCCCTGTCTGTACTCCATCTATATACCCCCTGTGTGTACTCCTTCTATATATACCCCCTGCCTATACTCCCTCTATATACCCCATCTGTGTACCCTATCTATATACACCCCTGCCTGTACTTCATTGTTATACCCCATCTGTGTACCCCATTTATATACCCCTCTGACTGTACTCCATCTATATACCCTCAACTGTGTACCCCAACTATATACACTCCCTGCCTGTACTCCATCTATATACCCCATCTGTGTACCCCAACTATATACACCCCTGCCTGTACATCATTGTTATACCCCATCTGTGCACCCCATTTATATACCCCCTCTACCTTTACTCCATCTATATACCCCCCTATGTGTACCTCATGTATATACCACTCTTCCTGTACTCCACCTATACACCCCCCTCTGTGTACCCCATTTATATGTCCTTAGTTGTGTAACCTATCTATATACCCCCGGTACAAAGATGGGATACCATGTACCCCATCAATATATCCCATATTTGTACCGCATTTGTATACTGCCTCTGCCTGTGTTTAATATACTCCCCTGTGTGGGTACAGTAAGGTGTGACACTGTGACATGAGACCATTATCTCCACATTTCCACCACAATCTCAGGTGGCCATAATTACTTTGTGACACAGTTTGCCGCACATCTGCCTCTCCTGGGTGCCTAAAACTGTCCTGGATCCTCAGGCAGGGCCAAGGCAGAGGCAAGAGAGGCTCCAGCCTCAGGGTGCAGTGTAGGAGGGGGCGGGCCGAGGCAGAGGCGAGAGAGGCTCCAGCCTCAGGGTGTAGTGTAGGAGGGGGCGGGCTGAGGCAGAGGCGAGAGAGGCTCCAGCCTCAGGGCGCAGTGTAGGAGGGGGCGCACAACTTACTCAGCTATCCTTTCCCTATTGTGTTTGAAACAGAGAGAAGTAAGAAAGGGGAATACATGGCAGTGACTGCAAGCCAGATAACTAGAGATTAAGGTGTTGGGGGCCCTGGGGTGCCTCTTAGTGTAATAACAATCAGTGTGTGGCGGCTAGGGTGGGAGGGATGGGGGAGGGGCCTCTTAGTCTAATAGCAATCAGTGTGTGACGGCTGGGGTGGGAGGGATGGGGGAGGGGCCTCTTAGTGTAATAGCAATCAGTGTGTGGCGGCTAGGGTGGGAGGGATGGGGGAGGGGCCTCTTAGTGTAATAGCAATCAGTGTGTGACGGTTGGGGTGGAAGGGATGGAGGGGTGCACTTTGGTGTCTCAGCCTTGGGTGCTGGAGGACCTTGTCCGGGGTCTGCGGATCCTCTACGAGCACCTTAGTTACACCAGCACTGTTTAGCCGATACCGCGGCAGCGTAGTCACAGATTTTTTTTCCATCATACACGGGAGCAGACGCTTGTTTAGCAATCCGATGGTGGTGCTGGATTCTCAAGTGACTTAATACATCATCTGGTGAGTTAGCAGCTAATGACGAGTTTATTTATAGCCAGAACACGGCCTATTGAGTGATGTCAGCGTGATCCGCTTGGTTATAAAATTCCTTTAAATAGGAAGTGTGTAAAAAAAGGGAAAAAAAAGTGGGGAGGAAAGTGGAGGAGATGCGTAGGCCGCTTAGAAAGGCTCACGCGCGTTTCAGCACACTCACCGCGAAGTAACGGCACTGGCCTCGCTCGGGGTGTCAGCAATCTGTTCAGCTATTCACAGTTTGGATTGTGCTTTAGTATTTCACCAGGAAGGCCATGAAAAATTTAAAAGAGGACCAGTGTTTTCTGCTGGCCTCCCTCCCGTAAGCCTTAAATGAGGTATTTTTCCCTCCCTCCCTCTCATTTCTGCGGTTCACGAAGGACCGAAATGAACCAAACACTGAGACATTCTTTGGCAGGATGAGGGATTGCTTCATGATTCTGTTGTGACCATCAATCCCTGCGGCTTTTACATTCTTTTGGTTTTTTTTATTATATCGTTCTCATACAATGTATAATTTACATATTTAAAGTCTCCCAGATCGCAGAAATAGGAAAATATAACTGAAATCCTGCATTCTATTAGTATTACTTGAACTAACTCACATGTTCAGCAATATTGATTCTCAAATTGCTACATGAGCATATATTCATATAATTGACTGTCCTCAGAAGAGCTTACGATCTTATCCTACCATAGTCATAGTCTAATGTCCTCCCATATTATTATTATTATTATTATGTATTTATATAGCACTGACATCTTCTGCAGCGCTGTACAGAGTACATAGTCATGTCACTGACTGTCCTCAGAGGAGCTGACACTCTAATCCTACCATAGTCATAGTCTAATGTCCTATCATATTATCATTATGTATTTATATAGCACTGACATCTCCTGCAGCACATTACAGAGTACATAGTCATGTCACTGACTGTCCTCAGCGGAGCTCACAATCTAATCCTACTATAGTCATAGTCTAATGTCCTACCATATTATTATTATGTATTTATATAGCACTGACATCTTCTGCAGCACATTACAGAGTACATAGTCATGTCACTGACTGTCCTCAGAGGATTTCACACTCTAATCCTTCCATAGTCCTAGTCTAATGTCCTACCATATTATTATTATGTATTTATATAGCACTGACATCTTCTGCAGCACTTTACAGAGTACATAGCCATGTCACTGACTGTCCTCAGAGGGGATCACAATCTAATCCTACCATAGTCATAGTGTAATGTCCTACCATATTATTATTATGTATTTATATAGCACTGACATCTTCTGCAGCACATTACAGAGTACATAGCCATGTCACTGACTGTCCTCAGAGGAGCTCACTCTCTAATCCTACCATAGTCATAGTGCAATGTCCTACCATATTATTATTATGTATTTATATACCACTGACATCTTCTGCAGCACTCTACAGAGTGCATAGTCATGTCACTGACTGTCCTCAGAGGATCTTATAATCTAATCCTACCATAGTGATAGTCTAATGTCCTACCATATTATTATTATGCATTTATATAGCACTGACATCTCCTGCAGCACATTACAGAGTACATAGTCATGTCACTGACTGTCCTCAGAGGAGCTGACACTCTAATCCTACCATAGTGATAGTCTAATGTCCTACCATATTATTATTATGTATTTATATAGCACTGACATCTTCTGCAGCACATTACAGAGTACATAGTCATGTCACTGGCTGTCCTCAGAGGAGCTCACACTCTAATCTCACCATAGTCATAGTCTAATGTCCTACCATATTATTATTATGTATTTATAGAGCACTGACATCTTCTGCTGCACATTACAGAGTACATAGTCATGTCACTGACTGTTCTCAGAGGAGCTCACAATCTAATCCTACCATAGTCATAGTCTAATGTCCTACCATATTATTATTATGTATTTATATAGCACTGACATATTCTGCAGCACATTACAGGGTACATAGTCATGTCACTGACTGTCCTCAGAGGAGCTCACATTCTAATCCTACCACAGTCATAGTCTAATGTTCTACCATATTATTATGTATTTATATAGCACTGACCTCTCCTGCAGCACTGTACAGAGTACATAGTCATGTCACTGACTGTCCTCAGAGGAGCTCACACTCTAAACCTACCATAGTCATAGTCTAATGTCCTACCATATTATTATTATGTATTTATATAGCACTGACATCTCCTGCAGCACATTACAGAGTACATAGTCATGTCACTGACTGTCCTCAGAGGAGCTCACACTCTAATCCTACCATAGTCATAGTCTAATGTCCTACCATATTATTATTATGTATTTATATAGCACTGACATCTCCTGCAGCACATTACAGAGTACATAGTCATGTCACTGGCTGTCCTCAGAGGAGCTGACACTCTAATCCTACCACAGTCATAGTCTAATGTTCTACCATATTATTATGTATTTATATAGCACTGACATCTCCTGCAGCACATTACAGAGTACATAGTCATGTCACTGACTGTCCTCAGAGGAGCTCACACTCTAAACCTACCATAGTCATAGTCTAATGTCCTACCATATTATTAGTATGTATTTATATAGCACTGACATCTCCTGCAGCACTGTACAGAGTACATAGTCATGTCACTGACTGTCCTCAGAGGAGCTCACACTCTAATCCTACCATAGTCATAGTCTAATGTCCTACCATATTATTATTATGTATTTATATAGCACTGACATCTCCTGCAGCACATTACAGAGTACATAATCATAGTCTAATGTCCCTACCATATTATTATTATTATGATGATGACTGCTGTATCTACTATAGAATCTACTGTTCTGACATCTGCACCAAAAATCCTTTTTTTTGTTCATGTGTGGAGTGCGTTGTGTTTATGCTCAGTGATAAAGCATCTTTGTCTGTATCACTGATTGTTATTTAGTAGTGTAGGTGTTTCTCTCCCATGTGACCAGATATAAATAGTAACATACAGTGTGTGAAACCTCACGCTCTGAATCACCAGCTAAACCTTTAATGTTGGAAGTTAACCTTTATAGCTTAGAGGAGTGAGGCTACAAAGGCTAACTTTCTTTTAACGTATGCCAGTTGCCTGGTTGCCACCCTGATTTTTTAGCTGCAGAAGTCACCGAGTCATCTTCTCCTCCTGCTTTGTTTAGTTGACTCTTTGTGACCATATGTACTTTTGCAGGCCAGTTGTCAATCACTGCTTCTTCCAGCTGTTGCATTGGCATGTTCATAGCTTCACATAGGCTGTCTATCCATCTTAGCCTCTGCCCCCCTCTTCTTCTTTTGCCCTCCATTTTTCCAAACATCAACATTTCTTCAAAGAATCCAGTTTTCTCATTATGTAACCAAAGTATCAGAATTGAATAGTAGTATCAGCCCTTCTAGTGAACACTCTGGCCTTATTCCTGTAAGTATTGGCTGGTTAGTTAGATCTTCTAGCAGTCCAGGGAACTCTCAGTAGCTTTCTCCACACCCACAGTTCAAAAGCATCAATTTTCCTATGCAAGACCTTATGGTCCAACTGTCACAGCCACATGTTACTACTGATAATGGCTCTAGCTATCCTGATTGTTGTTGACCAGCAGGGCCGGGCCGAGGCATAGACTGGAGAGGCTCCAGCCTCAGAGCGCAGTGTAGGAGGGGGCACACAATTCATTCAGCTGTCATTACTAATTGTGTTTGAAGCAGAAAGAAATAAGACAAGGGGATACATAGCAGTGACTGCAAGCCAGATAACTAGAGATTAAGGTGTTGGGGAGGTTGTGGGCCCTGTGGCCCTCTTAGTCTAATAGCAAGCAGCGTGTGACGGCTGGGTTGGGAGGGATGGAGGGGCGCACTTTGGTGTCTCAGCCTTGGGTGCTGAAGGACCTTGTCCCAGCTCTGTTGACCAGAACCAGAAAACAAACAAAATAAAAAGATTGCTGGTAGGTATCAAATGTTTTCAGCTATACTTGGGTCATATGCGAATATCGTGGGGGTTGATTAACGTTTAGAGATACAGTTGAGTACCTTAGTGGGAACATTATTTTCACTTCAATTCCAGGTTTATATGTACAGTATATATTTTTTAAAGATAAGTCCCTGCTGTAGTTGCTGTATGTGGCCACAAGATCACACAAATAAATAATTCCATTCAGAATTCCTTGTGACATTCTGATATGACCCAGTTGAGATTTATTGTCTTACTTCTCCCATCTGCAAACAAAATTTAAAGAGGAAAAAAAAAAACCTTGATCAAGATTTCAGGAAGATTTGTGAGACTTCATTAACAATGTGGTGACTAAAAGATTAATTGCTTCAGTTGAGGAATTCAAATGTAAAATGAATTACAGAGATAAAGTAGATTATGACATCATTATACAGAGAAATGGAACAGTGGCGGGAACAGACACCTGTGGCATAAGCTTACTATTATGTTATTAATGCATAAAATCACTCAGTGTAAGTTTTTAATCATGCACAAAAGACACAGGTGCTGGCCCATTTCCTCAGGTCAGTACAAAAGTGCCTTAAAGCTCATACACACATCAGACTATAGTCTTTGGAAAATGAAAGATCACAGACCAATCTTACCAGTACACCCTTCATGTAGTATGAGAGCCATACCGTCACAGTCTATTCTATGGAGCTGAACGCCCCATCAGACAGAGATCTTACCCCCTTCCATGTAGTATGAGAGCCACGCCTACACAGTCTATTCTATGGAGCTGCACTCCCCATCAGACAGAGATCTTACCCCCTTCCATGTAGTATGAGAGCCACACCTACACAGTCTATTCTATGGAGCTGCACTCCCCATCAGAGAGAAATCTTACCCCCTTCCATGTAGTATGAGAGCCATACCTACACAGTCTATTCTATGGAGCTGCACTCCCCATCAGACAGAAATCTTTGCAAGATGCTGCACACACAGATGCTGTACACATGCAACAGATCAGTATCTGCAAAAGATCTGTTCCTGCCAAAAATCCATTCCTGCAAATTGCATTCATAGTCTATGAGATCTGCAGATCATCATACACACATGATTTAACTGACATTCATCTGCAGATCAAGCAATCATCCGCAGATCTGAAAATCCATCCTGGTGGATCTGATCTGCAGATGAATGTCTGTTAAACAAGGTGTGTATGATGATCTGCAGATCTCATAGACTATGAATGCATTTTGCAGGAACGGATCTTTTGCAGGAACAGATCTTTTGCAGATACTGATCTTTTGAATGTCTACAGCATCTTTGTGTGCAGCATCTTGCAAAGATTTCTGTGTGATGGGGAGATCAGCTCCATAGAATAGACTGTGTAGGTGTGGCTCTCATACTACATGGAAGTGGGTAAGATTTCTGTCTGATGGGGAGTGCAGCTCCATAGAATAGACTGTGTAGGTATGGCTCTCATACTACATGGAAGGGGGTAAGATTTCTGTCTGATGGGGAGTGCAGCTCCATAGAATAGACTGTGTAGGTATGGCTCTCATACTACATGGAAGGGGGTAAGATTTCTGTCTGATGGGGAGTGCAGCTCCATAGAATAGACTGTGTAGGTGTGGCTCTCATACTACATGGAAGGGGGTAAGATTTCTGTCTGATGGGTAGTGCAGCTCCATAGAATAGACTGTGTAGGTATGGCTCTCATACTACATGGAAGGGGGTAAGATTTCTGTCTGATGGGGAGTGCAGCTCCATAGAATAGACTGTGTAGGTATGGCTCTCATACTACATGGAAGGGGGTAAGATTTCTGTCTGATGGGGAGTGCAGCTCCATAGAATAGACTGTGTAGGTATGGCTCTCATACTACATGGAAGGGGGTAAGATTTCTGTCTGATGGGGAGTGCAGCTCCATAGAATAGACTGTGTAGGTGTGGCTCTCATACTACATGGAAGGGGGTAAGATTTCTGTCTGATGGGGAGTGCAGCTCCATAGAATAGACTGTGTAGGTATGGCTCTCATACTACATGGAAGGGGGTAAGATTTCTATCTAATGGGGAGCTCAGCTCCATAGAATAGACTGTGTAGGTATGGCTCTCATACTACATGGAAGGGGGTAAGATTTCTGTCTGATGGGGAGTGCAGCTCCATAGAATAGACTGTGTAGGTATGGCTCTCATACTACATGGAAGGGGGTAAGATTTCTATCTAATGGGGAGTGCAGCTCCATAGAATAGACTGTGTAGGTATGGCTCTCATACTACATGAAGGGTGGTAAGATTTCTGTCTGATGGGGAGTGCAGCTCCATAGAATAGACTGTGTAGGTATGGCTCTCATACTACATGGAAGGGGGTAAGATTTCTATCTAATGGGGAGTGCAGCTCCATAGAATAGACTGTGTAGGTGTGGCTCTCATACTACATGGAAGGGGGTAAGATTTCTGTCTGATGGGGAGTTCAGCTCCATAGAATAGACTGTGTAGGTGTGGCTCTCATACTACATGGAAGGGGGTAAGATCTCTGTCTGATGGGGAGTGCAGCTCCATAGAATAGACTGTGTAGGTGTGGCTCTCATACTACATGGAAGGGGGTAAGATTTCTGTCTGATGGGGAGTGCAGCTCCATAGAATAGACTGTGTAGGTGTGGCTCTCATACTACATGGAAGGGGGTAAGATTTCTGTCTGATGGGGAGTGCAGCTCCATAGAATAGACTGTGTAGGTGTGGCTCTCATACTACATGGAAGGGGGTAAGATTTCTGTCTGATGGGGAGTGCAGCTCCATAGAATAGACTGTGTAGGTGTGGCTCTCATACTACATGGAAGGGGGTAAGTTCTCTGTCTGATGGGGAGTGCAGCTCCATAGAATAGACTGTGTAGGTGTGGCTCTCATACTACATGGAAGGGGGTAAGATCTCTGTCTCATGGGGAGTGCAGCTCCATAGGATAGACTGTGTAGGTGTGGCTCTCATACTACATGGAAGGGGGTAAGATTTCTGTCTGATGGGGAGTGCAGCTCCATAGAATAGACTGTGTAGGTGTGGCTCTCATACTACATGGAGGGGGGTAAGATTTCTGTCTGATGGGGAGTGCAGCTCCATAGAATAGACTGTGTAGGTGTGGCTCTCATACTACATGGAAGGGGGTAAGATTTCTGTCTGATGGGGAGTGCAGCTCCATAGAATAGACTGTGTAGGTGTGGCTCTCATACTACATGGAAGGGGGTAAGATTTCTGTCTGATGGGGAGTGCAGCTCCATAGAATAGACTGTGTAGGTGTGGCTCTCATACTACATGGAAGGGGGTAAGATTTCTGTCTGATGGGGAGTGCAGCTCCATAGAATAGACTGTGTAGGTGTGGCTCTCATACTACATGGAAGGGGGTAAGATTTCTGTCTGATGGGGAGTGCAGCTCCATAGAATAGACTGTGAAGGTGTGGCTCTCATACTACATGGAAGGGGGTAAGATTTCTGTCTGATGGGGAGTGCAGCTCCATAGAATAGACTGTGTAGGTGTGGCTCTCATACTACATGGAAGGGGGTAAGATTTCTGTCTGATGGGGAGTGCAGCTCCATAGAATAGACTGTGTAGGTATGGCTCTCATACTACATGGGAGGGGGTAACATTGGTCTGTGATCTTTCATTTTCCAAAGACTATGGTCTGATGTGTGTATGAGCCTTTATAGTGCCTCTATAAAGAATAAAGGCCATTCTGAGAATCCCCATGAAGAGATGGACCAGCCCAACACCTGTCGGTAATGTCAGATTTCTTCTACCTACTGTAAGTGACAGCAACGTAGGAGAAAATTCATGTATGGCTCATTTTACTCTGAGATAAATGTACTACATATTTGTATGTTTTAAAGTTTAAGATTTTCGTGACAGTTCCTCTTTAAAGAACACCATGAAAAGAGAGATTTGGAGGCTGCCACATTTATTTCTATTTAAACAATGCACATTGCCTGGCTGTCCTGCTGATCCTATGCCTCTAATACTTTTTGCCATTGACCCTGAACAAGCATGCAGCAGATCAGGGGCTTGATTCACAAAGCGGTGCTAACGGTTAGCATGCTTGTGAAAAGCCCATTATCACGTCTAAAGTCAGTTTGGGCGTGATAAGTAGAGGTCATGCGCAAAGTCCCACGCGCAAAGGCCGGTGCGCACGAAACGTTGCAGTGCGGTGCAACGAAAACGGGGCACCCAATGCGCCTATAATGTCGCATTGGGTGCGACTATAACGTCGCACCACGAAACGTTATAGAGGAACTCCAGCCAAAACAAACATACTGTCATTAAGTTACATTAGTTATATTAATTACAATAGATAGGTAATATAATCTCTTACCCACCCTGTTTTAAAAGAACAGGCAAATGTTTGATTTCATGAGGGCAGCCATCTTTTTGGTTGAAAGGAGGTGACAGGGAGCATGAGACACAGTTCCAACTGTCCTGTGTCCTGATCACCCCTCCCAGTTGCTAGGCAACGTGAATAACAACATAGGAAATCCCATCATGCTCTGCACAGCATCAGGGGAAAAAAGCCCGGCCTTTTTTTCCTTGATGGGTGGAGCTTAGCTAAAAATGCAGCTAAAAATGTTGCTTTGGTAAGAAAAACAAAGTTCTGATGCTGTGAAACTGTTAAAGAAACACCAAGCCTTTTCAGTGCTGCTGAGTAGATTTTTAGTCCGGAGGTTCACTTTAAAGTCGCACCCAATGCGACATTAAATGGGCATTGGGTGCCCCGTTTTTGTCACACCGCGATGCGACGTTTCGTGCGCACCGGCCTTTCCGCGCGCAAAGTTTTGTGCGCGGGACTTTGCGCGTGATCAGATTTTTAAAACGGTGCTAACCCAGTTAGCACCCTAGTTATCACGCCCAAAGTCTTTTAGGCATGCTAACTGGGTTAGCACCACTTTGTGAATCGAGCCCATGGTGTTTCTGTCATTATTGTCAGATCTGACAAGATTAGTTGCATGCTTGTTTCTGGTGTGATTCAGCCAAAGAGATCAGCAGGATGCCAGGCAACTGGTATTGTTTAAAGGGAACTTAAAGAGGAACTCCAGTGAAAATAATTTAATATAAAAAGGTGCTTAATTTTTACAATAATTATGTATACATGATTTAGTCAGAGTTTGCTCATTGTAAAATCTTTCCTCTCCCAGATTCACATTCTGACATGTATTACATGGTGACATTGTTACTGTGGGCAGATTATGTAGCTGTTCTGGCTTTAACAGACAGCTATAAACAGCCATTTCCTGTGTGTGTCATTGTTACATTGTGGCAGTTTGCCCAGAGTACCGTACGGTACCAGAGCCTCTTGTGGGAGGGGTTTCAGCACAAAATCAGTCATACAGCGCCCCCTGATGGTCTGTTTGTGAAAATCATTATATTTTTCATGTAAAAGTGGGTATCAGCTACTGATTGGGATAAAGTTCAATTCTTGGTCGGAGTTTCTCTTTAAACTGAGATGGATATGGACGTTTCCTTTAAAAAAAATACCAGTCAGTTGCCTGACTCTCCTGCTGATCTCTTTGGCTGCAGTAGTGGCTAAATCACACACCTGAAACAAGCATGTAGCTAAGCCAGTCTGACTTCAGTCAGCGCACCTGATCTGCATGCTTGTTGTGGGGCTGTGGCTAAAAGTATTAGAGACGCAGGATTAGCAGGAGAGTCAGGCAACTGGTATTATTTTAAAAGGAAAAATCCAAATCCTTCTCAATTTAGGTTCCCTTTAAAAGAAAATAAATATAGCAGCCTCCATACCCCTCTCACTTCAGGTGTCCTTTACATAGTGCTCTGAAACTGACTTGCGCATATCTCTCTCTTCCCCCGCCGTTGCCGCGGTAAATTCCCAGCAGCCCGCTGCATATTAATATTTCAGAGATTGACAAAGCTGTAGTTTTGTTTGCAGACCTCGCTTGACCAGCGCTGGTCCAAAGCCTCAGATAAAGGAATAAAGAAAGGCGTCCGGGTCACATAGAGATATCCCTGCATCGATTTGCATAATGCACATTTTCCTTCAAACAGGCAAAGTTCTACAGAAGGTTTTATTGCGCTGCCAATAAAAATGAGCCGAGGAAAAGAAAACCGAGGCGAAAAATGCAACTGATCAATAAACTGTCTTCGCTCCGCAAGAGAACCAATTATTTGTTATAAACATTGAGTTCAAACAAGTACAACACGAGAGGCCCAGGAAATGAATACTTTACAGCGGCAGAGAAGAGAGAGAGAGAAATTCTGATAAAGAATTGTAACAATACTTCAAATGAAGCAAATTGAGATTTAAAGGATTCTAAAACCAGCCGCGTCTTCTCAAAGGGGCTTTCGCATTTCACCCCGTGATCTGTGGTCTGGTTAGGAGTCATATTTGAGGACTTAAAGAGAACCAGAGATGAAGCACCCTCTTGTATTTTACCTTATAAATCAGTGGGAACATGACAGTAAACACATAATCTGCTCTTTGTTTCATTGTTCTCTGTTTAATCTGACTGTTATCACCTCTGATAAGAATCCCGACTGAGCACTCAGTCTAGCTTTGCTACGGAAAGATTATAGCTGAGTCTGTCTTCTCTGGTGTCTTTTCAAGCCCAAGCCTGCCCCCTTGTGGCTCTGCTATAATGACTCAGCTATAATTATTCCCTGCACAGCCAGACTGCATGCTCAGTCCAGGATTCTTATCACAGCTGATAACAGACACTTTTAGCAGTGAGGATGAAACAGAGAGCAGGGTAAGTGTTTTCTCTAATGTTCTTACTGATGCATATGGTAAAATACACAAGGGTGCTTCGTCTCTGGTTCCCTTTAAAGTGAACCCGAGGTGAGAGGTATATGAAGGCTGCCATATTTATTTCCTTTTACGCAATACCAGTTGCCTGGCTGTCCTGCTGATCCTCTGCCTCTAATACTTTTAGACATAGCCCCCGACCAAGCATACAGCAGATCAGGTGCTTCTGACATAATTGTCAGAGCTGACAAAATTGGCTACATTCTTGTTTCTGATGTTGTTCAGACCAGGGGCGTAACTAGAAATCACTGGGCCCCCCTGCAACACTTTGGATGGGGCCCCCTCCCCCATGCTTTCTGCACACTGAACACTGAATAGGGACTGTCTACAAATGTTTGTCTGCAAAACTTTGTATGATTCCTTATCAGGGGCTGAGCAGATGCAGTCATTAGAACAATTGTGCAGAAAGCAGAAAGTTTTTCTCTCTCTGTGTCCTTAGTTGTCAGTCTCTCAGGACAGGGAATATAAACTTCTCCCCCCACGGGGCCCCCTGTGGCTTCTGGGCCCCCTGCGGCTGCATCCCTTGCAGGGTCTATTGTTACGCCCCTGGTTCAGACACTACTGCAACCAAATAGATTAGCTGGGCTGCCAGGCAACTGGTATTGTTTAAAAGGAAATAAATATGGCAGCCTCCATATCACTCTCACCGCGGGTTCACTTTAAAGGAAAATGTGGTATGAAGTATATTTGTAGTGAGTATGTATTTAAGAACTTACTGTAATATATGGAATATAGCTGAAATAAAATATTAGGAAATCAAGCTAAATTATATCTGTAAAAATTAGGAAACTATCACATTTGTCTATAATTTGCTGTTCTTTTGACTTAAAGAGGAACTGTAATGACAAAACGTCCCCTGGGGGGTACTCACCTCGGGTGGGGGAAGCCTCAGGATCCTAATGAGGCTTCCCACGCCGTCCTGCGTCCCTCGGGGGTCTCGCTGTAGCCCTCCGTACAGCCGTGACGCAATATTTACCTTCCTGGCTCCTGCGCAGGCGCTCTGACGGCTGTCGGCTCCGGAGTAGGCGGAAATACCCGATCGCCGTCGGGTCTGCTCTACTGCGCAGGCGCAAGTTTCCGGCGCCTGCGCAGTAGAGTGGACCCGACGGAGATCGGGTATTTCCGTGCCGAAAGTCGCCACAGCGCCTCCGCTGGAGCCAGCAAAGGTAAATATTGAAGCTACAGTCGGCTCTGTCGCCGGCTGTTCGGAGGGCTGCAGCGAGACCCCCGTGGGACAGAGGACGGCGTGGGAAGCCTCATTAGGATCCCGAGGCTTCCCCCACCCGAGGTGAGTACCCCCCAGGGGAGGTTTTTGTTGTTACAGAGTCTCTTTAAACATAATAATAAAATGGTAGGACATTAGTCTATGATTATGGTAGGATTAGATTGTGAGCTCCTCTGAGGACAGTCAGTGACATGACTATGTACTCTGTAATGTGCTGCAGAAGATATCAGTGCTATATAAATGCATAATAATAATATGGTAGGACATTAGTCTATGATTATGGTAGGATTAGATTGTGAGCTCCTCTGAGGATAGTCAGTGACATGACTATGTACTCTGTACAGTGCTGCAGAAGATGTCAGTGCTATATAAATACATAATAATAATATGGTAGGACATAAGAATATGACTATGGGAGGATTAGAGTGTGAGCTCCTCTGGGGACAGTCAGTGACATGACTATGTACTCTGTACAGTGCTGCAGGAGATGTCAGTGCTATATAAATACATAATAATAATATGGTAGGACATTAGACTATGACTATGGTAGGATTAGAGTGTGAGCTCCTCTGAGGACAGTCAGTGACATGACTATGTACTCTGTAATGTGCTGCAGGATATGTCACTGCTATATAAATACATAATAATAATATGGTAGGACATTAGACTATGACTATGGTAGGATTAGAGTGTGAGCTCCTCTGAGGACAGTCAGTGAGTGACATGACTATGTATTCTGTAATGTGCTGCAGAAGATGTCAGTGCTATATAAATACATAATAATAATATGGTAGGATATTAGAATATGACTATGGTAGGATTAGACTGTGAGCTCCTCTGAGGACAGTCAGTGACATGACTATGTACTCTGTAATGTGCTGCAGAAGATGTCAGTGCTATATAAATACATAATAATAATATGATAGGACATTAGACTATGACTATGGTAGGATTAGATTGTGAGCTCCTCTGAGGACAGTCAGTGACATGACTATGTACTCTGTAATGTGCTGCAGAAGATGTCGGTGCTGTATAAATACATAATAATAATATGGTAGGATATTAGAATATGACTATGGTAGGATTAGACTGTGAGCTCCTCTGAGGACAGTCAGTGACATGACTATGTACTCTGTAATGTGCTGCAGAAGATGTCAGTGCTATATAAATACATAATAATATTATGGTAGGACATTAGAATATGACTATGGGAGGATTAGAGTGTGAGCTCCTCTGGGGACAGTCAGTGACATGACTATGTACTCTGTACAGTGCTGCAGGAGATGTCAGTGCTATATAAATACATAATAATAATATGGTAGGACATTAGACTATGACTATGGTAGGATTAGATTGTGAGCTCCTCTGAGGACAGTCAGTGAAATGACTATGTACTCTGTAATGTGCTGCAGAAGATGTCACTGCTATATAAATACATAATAATAATATGGTAGGACATTAGAATATGACTATGGGAGGATTAGAGTGTGAGCTCCTCTGGGGACAGTCAGTGACATGACTATGTATTCTGTAATGTGCTGCAGAAGATGTCAGTGCTATATAAATACATAATAATAATATGGTAGGATATTAGAATATGACTATGGTAGGATTAGACTGTGAGCTCCTCTGAGGACAGTCAGTGACATGACTATGTACTCTGTAATGTGCTGCAGAAGATGTCGGTGCTGTATAAATACATGATAATAATATGGTAGGACATTATACTATGACTACGGTAGGATTAGAGTGTGAGCTCCTCTGAGGACAGTCAGTGACATGACTATGTACTCTGTAATGTGCTGCAGGAGATGTCAGTGCTATATAAATACATGATAATAATATGGTAGGACATTAGACTATGACTATGGTAGGATTAGAGTGTGAGCTCCTCTGAGGACAGTCAGTGACATGACTATGTACTCTGTAATGTGCTGCAGAATATGTCAGTGCTATATAAATACATAATAATAATAATATGGTAGGACATTAGGCTATGACTATGGTAGGATTAGATTGTGAGCTCCTCTGAGGACAGTCAGTGACATGACTATGTACTCTGTAATGTGCTGCAGAAGATGTCGGTGCTGTATAAATACATAATAATATGGTGGGACATTAGACTATGACTATGGTAGGATTAGAGTGTGAGCTCCTCTGAGGACAGTCAGTGACATGACTATGTGCTCTGTACAGTGCTGCAGGAGATGTCAGTGCTATATAAATACATAATAATAATATGGTAGGACATTAGAATATGACTATGGTAGGATTAGAGTGTGAGCTCCTCTGAGGACAGTCAGTGACATGACTATGTACTCTGTAATGTGCTGCAGAATATGTCAGTGCTATATAAATACATAATAATAATAATATGGTAGGACATTAGGCTATGACTATGGTAGTATTAGATTGTGAGCTCCTCTGAGGACAGTCAGTGACATGACTATGTACTCTGTAATGTGCTGCAGAAGATGTCGGTGCTGTATAAATACATAATAATATGGTGGGACATTAGACTATGACTATGGTAGGATTAGAGTGTGAGCTCCTCTGAGGACAGTCAGTGACATGACTATGTGCTCTGTACAGTGCTGCAGGAGATGTCAGTGCTATATAACTACATAATAATAATATGGGAGGACATTAGACTATGACTATGGTAGGATTAGAGTGTGAGCTCCTCTGAGGACAGTCAGTGACATGACTATGTACTCTGTAATGTGCTGCAGGAGAGGTCAGTGCTATATAAATACATAATAATAATATGGTAGGCCATTAGACTATGACTATGGTGGGATTAGAGTGTGAGCTCCTCTGAGGACAGTCAGTGACATGACTATATACTCTCTACAGTGCTGCAGAAGATGTCAGTGCTATATAAATACATAATAATAATATGGTAGGACATTAGACTATGACTATGGTAGAATTAGATTGTGAGCTCCTCTGAGGACAGTCAGTGACATGACTATGTGCTCTGTAATGTGCTGCAGAAGATGTCAGTGCTATATAAATACATAATAATAATATGGTAGGACATTAGACTATGACTATGATAGGTATTAGATTGTGAGCTCCTCTGAGGACAGTCAGTGACAGGACTATGTACTCTGTAAAGTGCTGCAGGAGATGTCAGTGCTATATAAATACATAATAATAATATGGTAGGACATTAGACTATGACTATGGCAGGATTAGAGTGTGAGCTCCTCTGAGGACAGTCAGTGACATGACTATGTACTCTGCACAGTGCGGTAGAAGATGTCAGTGCTATACAAATACATAATAATAATATGGTAGGACATTAGACTATGACTATGGTAGGATTAGATTGTGAGCTCCTCTGAGGACAGTCAGTGACATGACTATGTACCCTGTAATGTGCTGCAGGAGATGTCAGTGCTATATAAATACATAATAATAATATGGTAGGACATTACACTATGACTATGGTAGGATTAGACTGTGAGCTCCTCTGAGGACAGTCAGTGACATGGCTATATACTCTGTAATGTGCTGCAGAAGATGTCAGTGCTATATATATACATAATAATAATATGGTAGGACATTAGACCATGACTATGGTAGGATTAGATTGTGAGCTCCTCTGAGGACAGTCAGTGACTGTCACTGATTACTGAACAAGTAATCTATGTTATTAAAGTGCTGCAGATTAGAATATAAATACATTATAGTTACACCCTGATGTTTCCTTTGCCTATCTGCATGGGAGGGCAATGCTTGACGAGGATATGATAATTGGCTATACTAAGTCTTTGCACTTTTTGCACTTCCACCTTAAACCATGTTGGCTAGTCTAAGGCTTTGTTCTCAATGGTGCATGTGTAATGGCCGATTGTAATGCGGCTCACAACACTGTAATCAATGCACCACCTATGCGACCTTCACAGTGTGGCGAGTGCATAGTGGTAAAACGGGTTGCAATAGGGTAACGCATTGTATGCAGTACATTACTGTTAAACCGTAAAAGTGAAACATACTTTTCATTGACTGTATGCTTCACTGCACCCAACGCATCATGAGTGTTCTGCAGAGTGTCTACTTCCTGGTTTCATGGAAGCAGACATAGGGTTAACATCCTGTGTTCACAAATAAGCTGTTCTGCCGAGGCAGCCAAGATTATTGAGGTGATAGATCAAATTACAGTTGCGATTAGTCACAGATGTTGACAGAGGAATTAGACAAGCTCAATTGTCTAAATACATACAGGGTGGATTTCTATCTGTTTTACTTCTGTCCCGTGCAAGAGTTCAAGTCCACTTTAAAGCAGATTTCCTCCATTCAGAAAGACGCAGAGGCTGTCTCCCAACAGCGACCTCTGCTGGCGGCCCTGCAGCCACAAATCACTCCTAGAGGAGCTGGGAGGTCTGCTGACAGATTTGCTGACGGTACCTGCAGTGATTTACAAAGCTTCTGCGATGATTTCTTCAGTGGTTTATGGCTGCACCAAATTGGTGCTTATTCGCGGCTTCCATACCATTGCCCTCTGATCCTCTCTGTCTGGGAAAAGGTCAACTTTTTACGACTTTCATATTTGAAACAGACATTAAAATCGCCCACAGCTTATATCTCTTCATCTAAAATGGCCACGGCGCTGATCTAGTGAAAATGCCTCAAAATATGTTTCTGATTTTCCAAAGTTAGCGGTTATTGAAAGCGGGTTCAACCTTCATGTCCACAAACAGAGCGGCACAGTGAAATGAATACTAGCCAATGATTCGTGGAAAGGCACTGAAAGCCTTTAGAGGACATTGATTGATTACTGAACAAGTAATCCCTACTATTAGGTTACATTTTCTGCAACTAATAAGTCTATAGGCCGTGCAGTTCCACTCTTATGGAAACATGCGCTATAACCATGGATCAGGGCTGTAGAAAGGATTTTCTTAGTAATTGAATGTTTTTAAAAAATACTGTTTCAGTTTGCAGACCGCAATGACTTTCCAAAGTTGACTGTATGCCCAAGTTGCAATACTTTTCTAGTCTGGAATCTGTACTTTTGCGTCACAACGGTTTTTAGTACAATCCCAAATCCAAAAACGTCTTGTACACCTGTAGTGACATATAGTAGAATGCAGAAAATCATTCAGGAAACCAGTTTTTACTATAATTCTCCTGGTTTCAGCAGCAAAAAAAATACTTCCTATATACACTGCTGTATACTCATATGTAGCTCCACCCTCCCAGTGATGTTTAGCTATGCAGAATTCTTCTCCCGGAGTATTATGGGAGATTAAAGAGTAACTGTCAGGCTGCAAAAGTTAATTTAAACCTCTATTCTCCTGTGTGAAACAGTTTAGAAGGAAGCCGAAAAGGCAATACTGAAGTTAAAAATCTCTCTTAGGGCTGGTTCAGACGGACGTCTGCGTGACATCGCGTCTGGGGGGCGTTGCGGCGGATACATGGTCAGGCTTTCAGTAGCCTTCGGTCGCGTCGTGATGCGGTCGCGTTTTTTTCTTCCCCTAGGGGAACATTAGCCGCCGCGGTTGTCCGCTCCCTGGAAGCAACATGTCGATTCCAGGGGCAGCCCGAACGCTCGCGAAAATCGGGACCCGAACGCCGCGTTCGGGTAAAAGTGCGCAAACGCTCGTTGTAAACGCTCCCATTCACTTGAATGGGAGCGTTTACCGCGACGTTCCGAACGCTTGCGGTAAACGCTCCGCAAGCGTCCGTCTGAACCAGCCCTTACTGTGATGTGTGCTGAACAGCAAGGCTGTTATTCCCAAGCTCTGTAAGGAGGCCGGCAGGACGCATAACAGATACTGCAAAGCATTCTGGTGCTGCTTCTCCCCAGTGCACTACCTTGGGTCATCCTCTTCATTTCCCTATCACGCCCTAAGGCTGCTTTCACAGTTACAGGCTCATGTTACAGCAGCTTCTAACAGCAGCAGTCTAAACTCACAGCACTGAAAAATCACAGGGCAGAGTATACTGCATGAGTCCGCTATTGTTCCTAGCCACATGGCTAATTAATATTCACTGCACAGTAGTGTTGTCCATTACGATCTTTTTTTGTGAGTGGAATAATCAGGAAGCAGGGAGGACATGGCATCACAATTGGCTTCATACAAGACAGACAAACATGGAACCTGCCATGAGCTGTCAGGAGGATCAATCTCTGCAAATACTATATAAAGATTCTGTGAAGTACAAACGTGGACAGTGAAATGCATATGTAATGTAAGTACAGCCAATATTTAGCTACTGATATGTGTTTTTTTTCTCTGAGACCTTATACCTAACAGCTCCTCTTTAACCTCCTTAGCGGTAACCCCGTGTGTGACACGGGGTAAGCCGCCGGAGGGTGCCGCTCAGGCCCTGCTGGGCCGATTTAAATATTTTTTTTTTTGCTGGACGCAGCTAGCACTTTGCTAGCTGCGCCAGCACCCCGATCGCCGCCGCCGCGCGCCCGATCGCCGCTATCCGGTGCGGCGCGCCCCCCCCCCCCAGACCCCTGCGCTGCCTGGCCAATCAGTGCCAGGCAGCGCCAAGGGGTGGATCGGGTCTCCCAATGACGTCCCGACGTCGCTGACGTCATCCCGCCCCGTCGCCATGGCGACGGGGGAAGCCCTCCAGGAAATCCCGTTCTTTGAACGGGGTTTCCTGATCGCCGGAGGCGATCGGCGGGGCTGGGAGGATGCCGCTGAGCAGCGGCTCGCTACATGATTTAAAATTTTTTTTTTTTTTTAAAACTGCTGCGCTGCCCCCTGGCGGTATTTTTCATACCGCCAAGGGGGTTAAGCATTATTTTCACTGGCTTCGAATTCTCAGAAACGAACATTCCGCGGAGCACTGAATAAATAATCATATCTTCAAATAATATAATCTGGCTCCTTCAATAAATCTATTTATTCTTCAAAAATACATAGCCAACGTTTCGAGACAACTTGTCTCTTCTTTAGGGCTTATACATTTATTTCACAATCACAGCATAGATAGTATGCTTACACTCGTATCCAAGATGGATCTGGCGGCTCCATCCTAAAGCGTATGTGTTATTTGGCTTTTAGACACCTGAGGTACTTTGCTCTTCTTGTGTGAATAATTAGTTGCACAGAACAGAAGCAACTGTTGCCTGTTTTCCACAGCTGCAGAAACTGATTGACCAGCAGGAATTTAGCTCTGACACAACCAGTCTTTACAGAGTCTGGATAGGAAGGTGCAACTATTGCTTGAATTTAGTTGATTGTAACCTATGTTGCACATTGATTCATACCACGGTCATTTTTGTGGTTATTTTTAGTCCTTGATCATGAAAACATGTCATAACTATTTATTAATTACACTTGTTATGTTGCTCGTATACACTGAGTTTATGTGAGGATCTGTTTCTGTTTCCTGCTAGCACAGATTAAGTTAATCACCTTCAGATTACATTATTTTGCTTAACTTTACTCCAGCATCTTTTCTGAGTTTACCAGACAAAAATAAAAAACTTCCTTAATAATTAATTGTTTTAAAAAAACCTGGCATTTTACCAGTCACCTTGTTAGATGCTGTAATTATTTAATTACAGCTTTTAATATATTTTCTTGGAATTTATTTCCTGTGCTCTCTAGCAGAGTGAGCCCATCTGGGCCTGAAAATGAGATTATCGTCTCCAAAAGTGCATTTCATTCATTAGCCTAACCTGCTTTAAGGAACAGATAATGTGATTAGTCTTATTCACTTGCCTGCTGGAATAAACTTGCCTCTTGCTTTGAGTCCTCAGCGATATGAGACAGAACTTAATCCTCTGATTGGTTGCTGTGGAGTGATGCGGCCCAAGATGTTGTAGCCTATAATTCATATCTCTCAGGTGTCCTGGCCTTGACAGGTTAAAGACCACATTCATGAAGAAATGTAGTTTAGTTTGCAGTGAAAGGATGACTTTGCCTTCCCTCGAGCAGGCCTGGTTCAGGGTATCCTGACTTCATTCTGCTACTGATCCTGTGTCAGGTGTTTATTACCCAGACATCCTGTTCCTGAAATTAAAAGGAATCTGAAGCCAAAAATAAAATTCAGTTTTCATACTTATCCAAACCTCCCAACTTTTTTGAGATAAGAATAAGGGAGATTTCAAGTAACGTTCCTGGGCTGTCTCTGGGGGAAGCTATTTGTTCTCTAATTCATGATATAAACAAATAAGGAGAGGTAATTTCTGAGATAAAACTGGTCAGAAGAGATAAGTAGTGAGTAAAGTCAGCTAGGACCCAATCTGATTCACATGTTCTCCTAGCAGATACCTTTTCAAAAGTATCAAAAATGTAGGTGAAAAAGTCATTATTATTCTGAGTTTTTTATTGCTTGTTGGTGGCTTATAGTGTTGGGCGAACAGTGTTCGCCACTGTTCGGGTTCTGCAGAACATCACCCTGTTCGGGTGATGTTCGAGTTCGGCCGAACACCTGACGGTGCTCGGCCAAACCGTTCGGCCATATGGCCGAACTAAGAGCGCATGGCCGAACGTTCCCCGAACGTTCGGCTAGCGCTGTGATTGGCCGAACGGGTCACGTGGTTCGGACCCGAACGCGCTCTGATTGGCCGAACGGTCACGTGGTTCGGGTAAATAAATACCCGAACCACGTCATATCTCCGCCATTTGTCTGTGGGTTTAGCTTTGGGTAGGCAGGCAGGGTAGTTCGCGCTCCAGCCACGCTAGCCAGGGTCCCCCCTGTCATTGTGTCACTGCTGGGAACAGTAGTACACCGCTTGCTCAGCCACACTATATAGCATTCTGTTTACTGCCACTCTGTGTACCTCGCTCAGCCACACTATATAGCATTCTGTTTACTGCCACTCTGTGTCTGCTGGGAATAGTAGTACACCGCTTGCTCAGCCACACTATATAGCATTCTGTTTACTGCCACTCTGTGTACCTCGCTCAGCCACACTATATAGCATTCTGTTTACTGCCACTCTGTGTCTGCTGGGAATAGTGGTACACCGCTCGCTCAGCCACACTATATAGCATTCTGTTCACTGTTCTGTGTCTGCTTGGAATAGTGGTACACCGCTCGCTCAGCCACACTATATAGCATTCTGTTTACTGTTCTGTGTCTGCTGGGAATAGTGGTACACCGCTCGCTCAGCCACACTATATAGCATTCTGTTTACTGTTCTGTGTCTGCTGGGAATAGTGGTACACCGCTCGCTCAGCCACACTATATAGCATTCTGTGCACTGTTCTGTGTCTGCTGGGAATAGTGGTACACCGCTCGCTCAGCCACACTATATAGCATTCTGTTCACTGTTCTGTGTCTGCTGGGAATAGTGGTACACCGCTCGCTCAGCCACACTATATAGCATTCTGTTTACTGTTCTGTGTCTGCTGGGAATAGTGGTACACCGCTCGCTCATCCACACTATATAGCATTCTGTTCACTGTTCTGTGTCTGCTGGGAATAGTGGTACACCGCCCGCTCAGCCACACTATATAGCATTCTGTTCACTGTTCTGTGTCTGCTGGGAATAGTGGTACACCGCTCGCTCAGCCACACTATATAGCATTCTGTTCACTGTTCTGTGTCTGCTGGGAACAGTAGTACACCGCTCGCTCAGCCAGAGTATATAGCATTGTGTTTACTGCCACTCTGTGTACACCGCTCAGCCAGACTATATACCATTGTTTACTGACACTCTGTGTACACCGCTCAGCCAGACTATATACCATTGTTTACTGACACTCTGTGTACACCGCTCAGCCAGACTATATACCATTGTTTACTGCCACTCTGATTCTGCTGGGAACAGTAGTACACCGCTCGCTCAGCCAGACTATATACCATTGTTTACTGACACTATATAGCAGACTATATAGCATTGTGTGTACACCGCTCAGCCAGACTATATACCATTGTTTACTGACACTCTGTGTACACCGCTCAGCCAGACTATATACCATTGTTTACTGCCACTCTGATTCTGCTGGGAACAGTAGTACACCGCTCGCTCAGCCAGACTATATACCATTGTTTACTGACACTCTGTGTACACCGCTCAGCCAGACTATATACCATTGTTTACTGCCACTCTGATTCTGCTGGGAACAGTAGTACACCGCTCGCTCAGCCAGACTATATACCATTGTTTACTGACACTCTGTGTACACCGCTCAGCCAGACTATATACCATTGTTTACTGCCACTCTGATTCTGCTGGGAACAGTAGTACACCGCTCGCTCAGCCAGACTATATACCATTGTTTACTGACACTCTGTGTACACCGCTCAGCCAGACTATATACCATTGTTTACTGCCACTCTGATTCTGCTGGGAACAGTAGTACACCGCTCGCTCAGCCAGACTATATACCATTGTTTACTGACACTCTGTGTACACCGCTCAGCCAGACTATATACCATTGTTTACTGCCACTCTGATTCTGCTGGGAACAGTAGTACACCGCTCGCTCAGCCAGACTATATAGCATTGTGTTTACTGCCACTCTGTGTACACCGCTCAGCCACACTATATAGCATTGCGTACTCTGCCAGTCAGTGTGTATATTGCTGGGATCAGTAATACTCCACTCACCGTCAACCACTATATGAGCTCAACATGAGTTCCCCAGAGACCTCCGCTGTGAGCAGCACTCCCAACAACAGCAACAGCCAACGCCCCACGCAAGCTATAACATCCACCCCAGCAGCCAGTGGTCAGCAGCAGCCCTCCCCGGAGGAGAACGTTGTGTCCATCAGTCCGTCGCCAGAGCGATTAATGAGGGCTGCCATTGAGGAGATGATGGGGCCTGATGTGGAGGAGGAGGTCTGGCTCAGGCCAGCATCCCAAGTTAATGTTGAGGACGATGAGGGGTCTGTGTCTGGGGATGTTGGGGTGGCAGAGGTGGTGGGTGGGTCAGACTCAGGAGAAGAGTTGTATGATGAGGATGATGATCGGGACCATCTGTATGTGCCTCAGAGTCCGACCCCGGAAAACATGTTGTATCGTGTGTTTAGGTACTAAAATCTGCGTTCCCTCCCAGTAGTGTTGGGCGAACAGTGTTTGCCACTGTTCGGGTTCTGCAGAACATCACCCTGTTCGGGGTGACTATATAGCAGACTATATAGCATTGTGTTTAATGCCACTCTGTGTACACGGCTCAGCCACACTATATAGCATTGTGTTTACTTCCACTCTGTGTCTGCTGGGAACAGTAGTACACCGCTCACCCGCCACTGTATAGCATTGTGCTCTGTGTCACTGCTGACAATAGTGGTACACCGCTCACCCACCACTGTATAGCATTTCTGTACTGCCACTGTACTGCTGCCAGTCAGCGTGTACTTTAAGGATAAGTGAAATGAGGAAGAAATCCGGTGAAAGAGGGAGGGGCAAGGGAAGAGGTGTTTCCCCTGACGGTTCACGTACAGGCCACAGGGGAGCACCCAAGAAAACCCACTCAATACTGCCCATGTTGTCCAGGACAACAACCCTCACAGATCCAAAAGAACAGGACCAGATAATTACTTGGATGACCTCTCAAGCGTCCAGCAGTGGGTTAAGCAGCACCAGCACATCACGCACGAGGTCCGAGTCCTCAGCCAGTTAAAGTCTGGGCTTTCTTTGAAGACTGCACTGAGGATGTTACCATGGCGATTTGCAAGGTGTGCAAGACCCGCCTGAGCAGGGGGAAAAGTATTAACAACCTCTCCACCACCAGCATGAGCCGCCACATTCTATCCAAACATCCCACTCTGTGGGCAAACGCGGCAGGACAGGGTACCACCAGCAACACTGCCTCCCTTGGGTTCACCAGACTCACCACCAGACCCGCCTCAGCAGCAGCAGTAGCCCAGCCATTGCGTGGTTCACAACATTCACAAACATCAGACGATGCTGACACTGTCACTTTCCGGACTAGTGCTCTTGAGGTCTCCCAGTGTTCATCAAACACAACAACCAACAGCCCTTCGGTGTGCAGCGCTACGGTTGAGTTGTCTGTCTCTGAGATGTTTGAGCACAAGAGGAAATTGCCAGCAAATGACCCCCGGGCCGTGGCAGTAACAGCCAGCCAGCATAGCCAAGCTTCTGGCCTGCGAAATGCTGCCATATCGAGTGGTGGAGACAAACAGCTTCAAGGGCATGATGTCAGTGGCCATCCCACGTTACGTTGTTCCCAGCCGCTACCACTTTGCGCGCTCTGCAGTGCCTGAGTTGCATGAGCACGTGGTCAGCTAAATAACCCGAAGCTTGAAGAATGCCGTTGCCTGCAAGGTTCACCTCACCACTGACACCTGGACGAGTGCGTTCGGCCAGGGTCGATACATCTCCCTTACCGCGCACTGGGTGAACCTTGTGGAGCCTGGCAGCGATTCCTCACCTGCTACGGCGCGGGTGTTGCCCACGCCGCAAACAGCTGGATAACAACAGCAGCACCTACCTCTCTGACTCCTTCTCCTCCAACGCATCTCAAAGCTGTACCTCATCCGGAAATGCTAACCCAGCACCAGCAGCAGTAGGATCGTGGAAGCAGTGCAGCACAGCTGTTGGCATGCGTCAGCAAGCGTTGCTGAAGCTGATCTGCCTTGGGGATAAGCAGCACACAGGGGAGGAAATTTGGAGGGGAATAAAGGAACAGACGGATTTGTGGCTGGCACCGCTGGACCTGAAACCGGGCATGAAGCTAGACACCTGGCACGAACTGGCAATGTACGCAATAGAGGTGCTGGCTTGCCCGGCAGCCAGCGTTATGTCGGAACGCTGTTTCAGTGCTGCCGGAGGCATCATCACAGATCGGCGTATCCGCCTCTCCACAGAAAATGCAGACCGTCTGACTCAAATTAAAATGAATCAATCCTGGATTGGAAACGACTACGCAACACTCCTGGACCCCAACCAAGTAACATGACCGATGAACATCTGGGATGGTTTAGCGTTTCCGGTCCCTGTTTATTGAACCTCTCATCTGTATTACATTTATGACTGCATGGCGGCAAAAAGCATTGCTGCTATATCCGCACGCTTTTTGTCCTCATGCAAGGCCTGGGTTGTTGTGTCTCACAAAGCGTGGCCTTCTCCTCCTGCGCCTCCTCCTGTTCCATCACGTGTGCTGCTGCTGCTGCTGCTGCTGCTGGGTTACCGTTGCCGCGTGGTCCCTGTTTATGGAACCTCTTATCTTTATTACATTTATGACTACATGGCGGTACAAAGCATGCTATCCGCACGCTTTTTGTCCTCATGCAAGGCCTGGGTTGTTGTGTCTCACAAAGCGTGGCCTTCTCCTCCTGCGCCTCCTCCTGTTCCATCACGTGTGCTGCTGCTGCTGCTGCTGCTGCTGCTGGGTTAGCGTTGCCGGTCCCTGTTTATGGAACCTCTTATCTTTATTACATTTATGACTACATGGCGGTACAAAGCATGCTATCCGCACGCTTTTTGTCCTCATGCAAGGCCTGGGTTGTTGTGTCTCACAAAGCGTGGCCTTCTCCTCCTGCGCCTCCTCCTGTTCCATCACGTGTGCTGCTGCTGCTGCTGCTGCTGGGTTAGCGTTGCCGCGTGGTCCCTGTTTATTGAACCTCTTATCTTTATTACATTTATGACTACATGGCGGTACAAAGCATGCTCTCCGCACGCTTTTTGTCCTCATGCAAGGCCTGGGTTGTTGTGTCTCACAAAGCGTGGCCTTCTCCTCCTGCGCCTCCTCCTGTTCCATCACGTGTGCTGCTGCTGGGTTAGCGTTGCCGCGTGGTCCCTGTTTATTGAACCACTTATCTTTATTACATTTATGACTGCATGGTGGTACAAAGCATGCTATCCGCACGCTTCTTGTCCTCATGCAAGGCCTGGGTTGTTGTGTCTCAAAGCGTGGCCTTCTCCTCCTGCGCCACCCTCCTCCTGTTCCATCACGTGTGCTGCTGCTGGGTTAGCATTACCGGTCCCTTTTCCTGGAACCTCTTATATGTATTACATTTATGACTGCATGCCGACAAAAAGCATGTTACCTGTGCAAAGAAAACAGACATTTCCCGCATTTAAAAGACAGTTTTCCCTTTGAAACTTTAAAATCGATTTTCTCAAAAACTATAAGCTCTTTTTGCTAAATTTTTTTTTCCTCTTGTACCCACTCCCAAGGTGCACATACCCTGTAAATTTGGGGTATGTAGCATGTAAGGAGGCTTTACAAAGCACAAAAGTTCGGGTCCCCATTGACTTCCATTATGTTCGGAGTTCGGGTCGAACACCCGAACATCGCGGACATGTTCGGCCTGTTCGGCCCGAACCCGAACATCTAGATGTTCGCCCAACACTAGTGGCTTAACAGGCATATTATTGATAAACTATACTTGAGGCTTATACTTGAGTCAATAAAAAATTCCAGCTTAAAAGGGACAAATATTGGAGTTGAGTTATACTCAAGGTCAACGTATATACAAGGATATATGGTATTATTAGTGCTGCATAATATGTTGACACCTTATACAATAAAATAAAATGTTATTATTATTATTATTACTGCCTGCTGTGTCCCTGTCTGTGGGATTTTCACTCACTTCCTGTGCTGACAGAATGTGAGTAGATCTCTGACACTCCAACAAGGACACAGATAGAAATATCTAAAAAACTGTAAACTTAATGCTCCAGGGGTGTAGATATTTGTCTCTGCAAGTTAATGAGAAATGATTTGGTGGAGGAAATTGTTCTGGTCCTGATTCCTGAAGTGGTTTAGTAAAGTTAAAACCTCCTCTGAGTTTCTATTGCCATCCATTTCTCCTGTTCATGGGTCCACCTACAATTTCTAACCACTTAAACTCAGAATTTGTGTACCTGATTTGGTAGAACTTATAAAAAGGTTGACTGATTTTGTCACTAAGAACTGATAAAGTTTTTATTTACGGTACATCTATTTTAAATACTGATATGTTTGTCAGGTATTCACTCACAATTTTATGGAGCAATATACTAAGGAAAAGTGAGTTCTCTTTAAACTGGACCTGAACTCATGCACAGGACTGAAGGGAAGCATAGAGAAATGCACCCTGTATGTATTTAGAGAGTTTAGCCTGTCTAATCCCCCCTCATCTGTGCTTAATCACAAGTGGCGATTTGATCTCTCCCCGTGTCAGCTCACCGCCATGGCAGATAATCTCATTGGGAAGCACAGGATGTTAACAATATGTCAGCTGTAACAAATACATCTTTTTCTTTAAAGGTTTCTATGCTATTGCGTATCTTTTAGTGCAGAGAGGAAGTTCTGAGTTCAGGTCTGCTTTAAATGGACACGTTTCTAGTTTGTAGATCCCGGGAGGGTTTCCGGTTGATGCTTGATCATTTCCTGTGATTTTGTTTGGGATTTACCATGAGTTGGATGTACAGTATTAGAAACTTCATAAAATTATTAACAATTTAGTCTATTTAAGATATCAAAGATGCATTTTGATTTGAACAAGAAAATAATTGGCTCTTTCTGTGTTTCCCCAGGGGCAGAATGTGTTTGGACTGGACGTCATTGAAACTCCAGAAGGCGACAAGTGGCCGCAACTTATTGTCCAGCAGAGTTTGGACAGAGAGCAGAGAGATACGTATGTCATGAAGATTAAGGTAGAGGATGGTGGAAATCCGCCCAGATCGAGCACGGCTATCCTACAAGTGACAGTCACCGATGTCAATGACAACCGACCCGTATTTAAGGATAAAGACATAGAAGTCAACATTGCCGAGGATGCCCCCATTGGCACCTCTGTAACACAACTTCACGCAACGGATGCCGACTTGGGCTCCAATGCCAAGATTCACTTTTATTTCGGTAACCAGATATCCAATCTTGCCCGGCGCCATTTTGCTATCGACAACAATACTGGATTAATCACCGTTAAGGAGCCACTGGATCGGGAGGAGGCTCACTACCACAAATTGACTGTCTTGGCCAGCGATGGTAGCTCCACCCCATCAAGAGCCACAGTCACCATAAACATTACGGATATAAATGATAACATCCCATCCATCGATACGAGGTATATCATCAACCCCGTGAATGGAACTGTACAGATATCAGAAAAGGCCCCAATTAATACGAAAATAGCCCTGATTACCGTCACAGACAAGGATGCTGATCTTAATGGCAAAGTCACTTGTTTCACAGACCACGATGTCCCATTTAGGCTAAAGCCAGTGTTTGACAATCAGTTCTTATTAGAGACGGCAGCCCCTTTGGATTTCGAGACCACCCGGGAATATGCCATCAAAATAGTTGCATCTGATTCTGGAAAGCCACCTTTAAACCAGTCTGCCATGCTTCTTATTAAGATAAAAGATGAAAACGACAATCCTCCCATTTTTACGTACCCTGTGATTGGGTTGTCTTTTCCCGAAAACAATCCTCCTGGTACTGAGCTAACCAAAATCAGTGCCACCGATGCAGACACCGGTCGTAACGCAGAGCTTAGCTATATGTTGGCTCCCAATGCCCCTTCCATATTCAACCTTGACAGGAGGACGGGTATTCTTACGGCCGTGAGAAAGCTGGACAGGGAGAAACAAGACCGTTACACTTTTACGGTCATTGCAAAAGACAATGGAGTACCATCATTGCAGACAAATACCACAGTGACCTTATCGGTGCTTGACCTAAATGATAACAGTCCATCCTTCACACACAATGAATACAACTTCTATGTACCTGAGAACTTGCCCACCATGGGAACCGTTGGTCTTATCACAGTCACTGATGAAGATGTTGGAGAAAATGCCGAGTTTACGCTTTCACTTGTCAATGCCAGGGATAATTTTATAATCGACCCCCACACAGGTGTCATCAAACCAAATATTACATTCGATAGGGAACAACAAGGCTCGTACACTTTTCAAGTGAAAGCTGTGGACCGAGGCGTACCACAAAAATCATCAACAGTCAAAGTGACCATATTCGTTGAAGATGTCAATGATAACAGACCTGTGTTTGTCATGCCATCTACCAATTATTCATATGAGTTAGTGCCAACATCAACCAATCCAGGATCTATTGTGACAAGAGTTTTTGCTGTTGATAATGACACAGGAGTAAATGCTGACCTACGCTACAGTATAGTTGGTGGGAACTCAAGGGGCTTGTTTACAATTGATGAGAGGAATGGCAACATCAGCTTGAAAGAGAAGATCCTTGCCATGGACCATGGCATGCACCGACTTGTCATCAAAGTTAACGATTCTGGAAAGCCCGAGCCCTTTCACACTTTAGCTCTGGTTCATCTTTTTGTGAATGAAACCATTACCAATGGATCTTATGTTCAAGAGCTTGTGAGACGAAATATGGAAACACCAGTAGGACAGAACATCGGAGAAGGAGATATAACACCACAAACCAATGACTATGTCAAAATCATCATCGCCATCATTGCTGGAACCATGACCGTCATACTTGTCATTTTTGTTACTGCTTTGGTTCGTTGTCGCCAAACCCCACGCCATAAGGTGGTTCAGAAAAATAAGCAAACAGGGGAGTGGGTTTCTCCCAACCAAGAAAACCGTCAGATCAAGAAAAAGAAGAAGAAGAAGAAGCGCTCTCCAAAAAATCTTCTGTTAAACTTTGTCACCATTGAGGAGAATAAAACAGAGGATCCAGCCCATGAGCACATCAATGGCACCTTGGACATCCCGGTGGAGTTGGAAGAGCAGACAATGGGGAAATACAATTGGGGCACCACTCCGACTACCTTCAAGCCTGATAGTCCAGATTTGGCCAAGCATTACAAGTCTGCCTCTCCGCAGCCTACCTTCCAGATTAAGCCTGAAACCCCGGTGCCTCCAAAGAAACACCACGTCATCCAGGAGCTGCCTCTTGACAACACTTTTGTGGTGGGTTGTGACTCATTGTCTAAGTGTTCCTCCAGTAGCTCGGATCCTTACAGTGTCTCGGAATGCAGTTGCCAAGGAGGTTTTAAGGCACCCGGTACCATCCACACACGACAGGTAATTTAAATTTTACTAGTCAGTTTTCCCATCAAGGTTCTCAATTTTTCATGTTTTGTTTAGTCCGTGGTAGACATAAATGGGCTCTATGCAAAAATGTACCGTATGTTTATTTTATTTACCTGTTGGAAAAATGTAATCACCTGTTAGCTTCTTAAATGACTAGGGGATTGCAGCAGAGAAATACGTTGAATATGCTCTGTTTTCCTTTCCATTGCTATTGCTTTTAGAAAGTCGAACGGTGGTGTCACACACTGCTAGTAGATTTTAGGGTGCAGAGTAAAGAAGTTATACTAGAGTCCATACAGTCCAGCTGAGAGGGACATCAGAATAGTGACCTTGTGAAAGGTCGCTGAGAAATCTTTGTAGTGGACATCTTTACTATTGAATTTACAGGAGTGTAAAGAAGCCAGCAAGTACTTCAACACCAGTGCACCTTAAAAATAGGACATTTTTCGAGTTTGTTCAGCTTTTTGGCGTATCCATATACATTACTTCCGTAATACTACAACATGCAAGAGATTTGGAAGTTCCATTTTTCTTCTAAAACTTACTTGCTAAATGGTATAATTCGGTTTAACTATCCACATGTAGGACCTCATTGCATCACCGTGACCTTAATTTTGTAGCACATTGTCTAAAATTGTCAAACCAACAATGATGGTCTGATCTGATGGTGCTGTTCATTTCCAGCCTAGTTTATTGTTTCCTAAACCAGGCCTCAAATCAACTTCTACCAATGGGTTTTTTTTAGACTTATAGAAATGCAGACATGAAACCAACAAGCATTGATTCCCGTAATACCTTTAACGACTGGACTGAGTAACTGTAGATAGTTGATTGCAAGCTTTCGAAACTGTAAGTTACTTCTTCAGGCATGCTACAGAACTGAGTTGGGTACGGTTCTGATACAGTTCTGTATGCCTGAAGAAGAAATTTAAAGTTTGGAAATCTTGCAATAAACCATGTACAGTTAGTCATCAAAAGTATTACCGTAATCAACTTTTCATGTCTGCATTTCTGCTCCTCAACTAACTCCGGACCATACTTCACTTGTTTCAGACATTTAGCTATACATGTTATAGAGAATGTGAGACTGTCACTGCAGTAACACCTAAGAGGAAATAGCAGATGGGAGTATCTACAATATGATCAGGCCAGTTTTATAAAAAATATATTTGACCATCCTTTGATATATGTATCGCCCCTTCTCTCATAAATCAAACACATACTGTGCCCCAAAGCCTGGGGGGAAGTTGTTTGAGGGGTAGAGTTCAGCCTCCAATTCTCTGCAATCTATTCACACATACAAGAGAATAGTCATTTGTGGGGAATTTTGTACACAAAACTGTGTACTATATTTATTTTTAGAATCCCATGCCTGATTGCTAATTGAATTGTAAGGTCATTTTTTATTAACTACAGGATCGCTTTTGCAGCAATTATATAAATTCTAATTTTTACGAATAAAAGAATTAAACTTGAAAGTATTCTGTTGAGACTCAAATCATACCTTTTGTCCTTATGCAGAGTCACTTGCAGAGCATGCACCGTTGGTGGGACCTGCGGATGAATTTGGTAAAACGCCAATTTAATATAAAAACATTTCAGCTGCTGGGTAATTTCTTTCCTTACAGTGTACACAACAATTCGTCGCCATAGTTACGTACCATTCCATGTTTCGATGCCAAGCTAGTCAAACCTGAAGATAGACTAAATGAGCAAGCTACTCAAAGCACAAAGAGTTCAGCATTGCTGAAAGGAGAGCTGACTGTAAAAACCCCTGTATTGAGTGATTTTGTTGGGAGAATCTGCCCTGTAGGTGGCAGCGTAACTCTCTTCCTCAACAATGCATGGGCTTTGCAGAGTTTTGAGAAAACAATGAAAGTACATTAGCTATTGTAGGCATAGGAGTGATCTGGGCTAGGTGCAAGGCTTTGCAGAATCTGATAAGTGCTCCTCGGTGGTAATTGAATGGCACCTTTTTTTGTTGGACTCAGTGGTAGTTCAGATCAGGCTGGTAGCTTTCTCTTTGCACAGAAACAAGGGCAAAGTTCACCAACAAAGCCAAAAAAGCTTTCACTCCCTCTGTAAGTAAGAATTATCAAATGCCAGGGCTTAGCTGCTAGAGTCACCCATCTACTCAGCGGCCTTGTCAATAAAGCTCTGCTGAACTAGAATGCCATGTTGTTGTACACGTCCGCATAATGATTTTATGCTTAAAGGAATACTATTGATACCCACGTGTTATAAAATGACAGTGTGCAAATAATGTCTAAGTAGCTGTGTAAAGATTTTCCTACTTTTCACGTTAAATATCAGAGGCAAAAGCTGTAATTTATTGAGAGTAGGATTTAGCTATATTGGGACAAATCAATTGCAGAAGGGGTGTCTGCTTCAATGCACAGCCAGAGTTGCATATCAGACTGCAGAAAGCAAATATCAAACATATCAAACTCTGAAAGCAAAAGCAGTATGAAAAGATGTGACAATTAGTTACATTTCCTCTGCTCTCTTCAGACACTTCAGTCAGAAACACAGGACACAGGAGCTGCAGCTGTTGGGAGCTCTCTCTCTATCACACACAGAGTTACACATAGAGTTAACTGATCAAGTGTGAGGGCAATTTCCCCTCTCCTCGTGGCTCAGTCAGCCGTCAGTTTTGGCGTCAGTAAAGTTTGAAAGTATTTTGCCAACAGCAAACAAAGAAGTTGCTACTAAAATGTATACACCAGTACTTAGCAGCACTTCCCAAACAATTCCTGTGTCAATTGAAAAAATATGTGAATCGATAGTATTCCTTTAATGCATTAGGAGGGAAAACAAATATTTATGCGTTTACATCTTTTGCTAATAATCTAGGTTTCTATGTGAAAGGTTTAAATATTTGCAATAAAGTTATTGTTGAACTTGGGCTGAAAGGCAGAGTTGATGAAATTTTGCAAGTGTTTTGACTTTAAATGTTTTATGCAAATGATGAAGTTTTTTTTTCTTTTCTCCTGGATCTTTCCTAGAAATTTGGGGCTATGCAATGCATCGCTTATTTCCAGCAATGTGTGTATAACTCATGCTAGGGGTATTTGTTAATAATACGTTTATTATGTCTTTTACAAAAGCAAATCCACATACTGTATATATAACATTTGCAGGGTTTCTGTGTCCTGCAAACCCAACGCAAATATTAATTTGCATCCAGAAGCAATCAGTGACATTCCTCAATGTTTATTTCATATTTTCCTTGTTTAGATGTTTTTCTTTCAAATACCTACAGACAGAGATGGATTGAGATATAATGGGGCCCTTGGCAAGGCAGTAGAGTTAGGGCCCCTTGTGGTCTTTTCAGAAAGCTGAAATGGAGAGAGGCCAGAGAAGGTGGCTGGTGGCCCTTTGACACCTGCTAGGCCCCGAGCACCTGCCTAGGTTGCCTGGCTGATCCTGCTCTGCCTACAGATTGCACTTAGACATGTTGCGCAGTTTCCAGCTCCTGAAAGGGCATCATATGTGTATTACATTTTATTTTAGTATTATACGTACTAAAAATAATTTAAAAGTGACTTTTTTAACTGAAAATAAAAAAGGGAGTATTACAGAATATTTGTATTTGTTTGGTGCGCCACCTTCTGGTAGCACTGATGGGAATATTTTGGTAAGTAGAGAAGCTTCTTGTTTCCCTGCTGTAGTAAGCAAGTGTCTCATGATACAGTCCTCTGACCCATCACAATAGCTGCCACAGGGGGGCAGTGTTCTACACAGAGGAGTTATCTTATCTTTACCATACATCAGTAGGAAAAGGATCATTATTATTATTATTTTATGTAATGCTGAACTATTCATAATATATTATATATATATATATATATGTGTGACTCTCACCAGCAAGTGAATTGCCAAACAAATGTGAAACATTCCTTTGTATTGTTCCAAATTTTACACAACACAGGGTTCCGAAAGCACTAACCAATCGGTAAGATTTTCCAGTTGCTCAACTGCTGCATAAGTGGGAAACACCAGGGAGTTAACCAGTCAGCCTCTGGGTCCATAGAAGGTGCAGAGAAACAAAGGCAAGAACGACCGGGTCACGACCTCGATTTAAAGGCTATAAAAGCTCAAATCTTTATTGTATCACAGTACGAAAGCACAACATTTCGGCAGGCAGGCCTTTGACAAACCTTGTGCATTCATAATGTGATACCATAAAGACTTAAGCTTTTATAGCCTTTAAATCGAGGTCAAGACCTTTGTGAAAGCACTCAGCCCTGTCTGTAACTAACAGCTGTGTAAGGTAAAATATAACTTTTATTCAGTAGTTTAAAACCATATTTATTATCAAGGAATCCTCAGTAATAATGATGGGGTTTTTCAGGTTTCGTCAGAGGCAATGCCCTGACTGGTTCTTTACTGAACCCCCCTAAACCTTGTAGTACAAACAGGGCTTAGTGTTTTCTGACCCCGTGTTGTATATGTTATTCTCTTGTACTGCCATTTGGCCTTTTTGCATATTGCTCTGTATTTTACGATTATTTTTGTTTGGTTTGCTTTTATATCAGCTCTCTGCATGCTATTTGATAAGTTAATTCTACAAGTTTTTCTTTTATTCTTAGGTTCATATGATCATCCTTTTCTGAAAATGGGAAAGGCTGTATTCACACAAGGGGCTTCATTCACTAAACCGTGATAACTCATAGCACGGCCGCACTAGTGTTTTGCGCGTGTTATAACGCGCCCAATGATTTATGTGCGCAAGCACGAATTTTCGCATGCAAATTTTTCGTTTGCACATGGAAACTTGCATTTGCTCACGTAAACCGTTACGCACGTTAGAAACGCTAGCGTAGCCATGCTATGAGTTATCACGGTTTAGTGAATCAAGCCCGATTTGTGTTGCATCGAGCAGTGAGTTCTCAAGCGATATGCAATAGGATTGCGCACATTGTGAGCGCACCTTAAGATTCTGTTCACATACTGTTAAATTAGAACTGCAGCACTCACCAATAAAGATGTACAAGTAGTCCCCGGTTAACGAACGAGAAAGGGACTGTAGGTTCGTTCTTAACCTGAATCTATTCTTAACCCGGAACACTGTGCCATATCTGTCCCCTGAACCTCCTCTGTGCCCCCAGTGTCCCCCTCTGTGTCACCTCTGCCCTCTGTACCTCCTCTGTGACTCCAGTGTCCCCATCTGTGTCACCTCTGCCCTCTGTACCTCCTCTGTACCCCCCTGTGCCTCCAGTGTCCCCCTCTGTGTCACCTCTGCCCTCTGTACCTCCTCTGTGCCTCCAGTGTCCCCATCTGTGTCACCTCCAGTGTCCCCATCTGTGCCCTCAGTACCTCCTCTGTGCCCCCCTGTGCCTCCAGTGTCCCCCTCTGTGTCATCTCTGCCCTCTGTACCTCCTCTGTTCCCCCTGTGCCTCCAGTGTCCCCCTCTGTGTCACCTCTGCCCCCTGTACCTCCTTTGTGCCCCCCTGTTCCTCCAGTGTCCCCCTCTGTGTCACCTCTGCCCCCTGTGCCTCCAGTGTCCCCCTCTGTGTCACCTCTGTCCCCTCTACCTCCTCTGTGCCTTCAGTGTCCCCCTCTGTGTCACCTCTGCCCTCTGTACCTCCTCTGTGCCCCCTGTGCCTCCAGTGTCCCCCTCTGTGTCACCTCTGTCCCCTGTACCTCCTCTGTGCCCCCCTGTGCCTCCAGTGTCCCCCTCTGTGTCACCTCTGTCCCCTGTACCTCCTCTGTGCCTCCAGTGTCCCCCTCTGTGTCACCTCTGTCCCCTGTACCTCCTCTGTGCCCCCCCTGTGCCTCCAGTGTCCGCCTCTGTGTCACCTCTGCCCTCTGTACCTCCTCTGTACTCCCCTGTGCCTTCAGTGTCCCCATCTATGTCACCTCTGCCCCCTGTACTTCCTCTGTGCCCCCCTGTGCCTCCAGTGTCCCCCTCTGTGTCACCTCTGTGCCTCCAGTGTCCCCCTCTGTGTCACCTCTGTCCTCTCTAGCTCCTCTGTGCCTCCAGTGTCCCCCTCTGTGTCACCTCTGCCCTATGTACATACTTATACAGGTTTAAAAGCTATTTTTTCTTTGAATTTTTTAAAACGATTTTCTCAAAAACGAGTCCAATTTGAAAAAAAAAAAATTTGACTTGTGGAAACACAGAATCCATGCCGTTCGTATCGGCGGGTTGTTCGTAAGTCGGGGACTACCTGTATGTCAGTGATATAAATCGATGAAGAGTCTAGGCCCTCCACATATAGGTCAGACGTGCTCCGTGGTAGAGATGAAGAACTCTGGGGAAGTGTATGCCGGAGAACATTGGGGGCAGTAGGAAGCATTTTAGATATGGCCTACCATTTTTTTTTTGTCTTAAGACACGTACACACATGCGATAATTGTTGGTCAAAACGGCCAGGGCTGTGGAGTCGGTACAAAAAACTTCCAACCCCAACTCCGACTCCTTGGTTTATGAAACCACGACTCCGACTCCGGGTACCCAAAATGACTCCGACTCCGATTCCTTAGTCTAATACTTAACAGGGCTGTGAATTTTGTACAAAAATCATCCGACTCCGACTCCTCAGTTTACGAAACCACGACTCAAACTCCAACTGTGACTCCGGGTGCCCAAAATTGCCGCTACTTCGACTCCTTGACTCCGACTCCACAGCCCTGGAAATGGCTGATAATGTCGGTTTCAGCTGACAATCGTTCTGTGTGTACATTGGCCACCAATCCATCCTGCTAGGCCGTTGGGGGGATCCTTCTTGCCAGATCCTTAACGATCCCTGACACCCAAGCAGAAACAATGGCAATGTAACTTCCACAGGACTCCACTCCTTCCTTCCCTGATAATCGCCCTTCCCCTTCATAGAAGCAGATCTTATTGGTAGCACGGGGCATCAGTTGTGGGGAAAGTAACATGGTCTCTTCATCCTCTTCCTTGCCAGTTGCCCATCCCGGCTATAACTTTTATATTCTCACCAGGACTAACCCTAACCTTAAACAATGCCTAAAGGGGTGTACAAACATTCCATTTTTACTTTGTTCCTGATCATGTGACCTGTCAGTTTGGTGTGTCTGGCGCTTCCCCAGTTGTCTGTGCTCATCAAAACACAGTCAACGAAGAGCTAGCCATGGTGGAATTTTTCAGGTGAATACTCTGTCTGCATGTACTGCTAGACGGAAAAACTGAGTGCCGTAGGGGCCTGATAAAATAGGAGGCGCCAGGTCCGCCCGCTATACAGTAAGTGACCGCAGGCCGTTGTCCACTATTTTATCAGGTGCCTCAGGTGCCCAGATTTTCTATTTTAGCTGATACTTCCCTGGCACGCGATTAAATATAAACTGCTGTGCAGGAAGCTCAAATATCGGTGGGAATTATGGTGGGGGGACAGTTTGGGTTAGGCATGGGTTTGGAGGAGTCGGATAGGGTTAGGTATTGGTTAGGTGGTTTGGTTATGGTTAGGCATCGGTTAAAGGGGGTAAGTTAAAATTAGGCATCAATTGGGAGGGTTGGTTAGCGATCCGTTGAGGTGGTCGGTTAAGTATCGGTTGGATCTGTTAGAGTAGGCTACAGTTGGGGCGTTGGTTAAGGTTAGGCATTAAGAAAGGGAAGGATCAAGTAAGAATGGAGTCATGCAATAGTAAAATATTGGTAAAAATGACCTATATTAAACTATCATAATTACATGGAATAATATTGGTAATTTTACTGATATTCTGCTAGCGGCTATCTCTGGCGGCCATTTTGCATGGATGCTATTGGTGATATCAGGCAACCACACAGAGCAGTGCCCTGCTTTAGTGAGAACCAAGATTTACGTTTTTCAGCTGCCCATTTATTTCGCAACTAAGAAATATCCAGCAATAAAACCTGCTCTCTACAGTATACAGCGAGCCTAGACACTAATATTTTCTGGCCAACAAAGGTTTTCTTAGGAAGGTTCGTCACGCAAATGCTTTGGCCCGCAGGCAATGAGAAAACCGTAAAGACAATTTTTGCAGTTTTGCCTGGCAGGCGTTAATTACAGTGATGTTTGTTAAAAATTTCACAGCAAAAAATCAATACATCCTGCAGGAAAAAATGCAGCTATCAGCAAAACAAGCCCCCTCGGGGAATAACCGTGCCCACGTGCGACCGTATAGGTAAACATTAGCCGTGTAACCGTCCTGACACGTAAATATGTTTATGTCGGGTTTTTCATCTACATGTTAATCATATTTCAACCTGACGAGTTTTTGGCGTGTTGCGAAAATGACTGGATATCGTGTGTCTTACATACGTAGGCGTTTCATATTTCCACTTACTCGTAGATGAAGAATTTGTCGACTTTGCAAAATCGTAGTGTGTTAGAGCCTTCGGCGTGCCGGATTGGACTGTAAACTCATGCGAAGGAGTCATGGAGGGAACGTTTTTTTTTCTATTGACCCTGCGGAACAGACATTCTGTCTTTTCTTTAAGTGAATCAATATTATCCTTTTTTCAAAGCAGAAATCCGCACCTTTTAAAATTACAGTGGCTGAGAGGCGTCCCTCAAACGACAGATTGTGCTCTGAAGATATATCATTTCTGCTGCCGCAGTTATTGAGTAATTGAGCGTTTTAGAAAGAAACTCAAGTCTTCAAAATACCTGAAGCTTTTAAAAACATACAATCTTCGTATAATAGAAAATAAAGTCTTGTGATTGTGTGGATGGAGAGCATGGGCGGGGTTTAATAAGAATCCAATAGCTTGGAGGTCATTGGGGAATGTGAGTGGACAAACTGGCCAATTATCAGGGCAGATTTACCATCAGGCACTGTAGGCATGTGCCTACAGGCGCCTGATGATAGAAAAGAGGCTCACTCCCCTCTCTCAGTGCCTTCCTCCCTTCCTCCCTATGCAGAGTCCTGATGAGAATGTAAATGAGAGGTTACTCACCTGGTCTCAGCATTCCACTGACCGGATCACCCTTCAGGCACCTCTAGCTACTTAATACCTGGGGCATCTCTAGCTACTTAGTATTAGGTAGCCAGAGGTACACTCAGTATTAAGGGACACCTGTAGCTACACCGGGCAGGGGAAGTAAGGGAGAAGTGACAGCGGGACCAGCCAGAACGTTTGCGGTACGGTTTGGTGAGGCGTTGTAGGTGTGCAGAGGGTGAATTGTAGGGTGCCAGGTCATCTGTGCCTATAGGCTCCTGTGATGTAAACCCGGGCCTGCCAATTATTAAAAGTTTTTAGCAGTTAGGTGACAAACATTTGCAGCCTCCCCGGCATCATATTATAAGATGCATGTTAAATTTTTGGTTTATCATATACGGTCACCTGCAGCACCCCCAAGAAGAACTAACACAACCTGGATAGGACAGGCCTCGTAATTAGCACTTAATGAGAATCTGTACTTTAATATTCTTATACTAAAAAGCATACCATTCTATTCCTTATTTTCTCCTGTGCCCCTCTGTGCTGTTTCTGCCACTCCCTGCTGCAATCCTGGCTTGTAATTAACAGTTTTAGGCAGTGTTTACAAACAAACTAACCAGCTTGTGATAGGCTCACATAAACAGAGTGTGTCAGTCATACAGAGTGTGCAGGGGGCCTGCAGAGGGTGTGTATCGCTTCTATCCAATCACAAGCAGCCCTGCACATTCCACACATTCAAGCCTTAGCCCGACAGACACGACAGAGGAAAGGAGATAAGATTTATTACAGAGACAGTGCAATTAGGAAAGGCTGCAGTAAGCCAGAGCACATTAGAACAGGCATAGGAACTTATAGGATAGAAGAACTAAGGCTGAAAAATTTGTTACAGAGTCTCTTTAAAGCTCAACCTAATTCAAAATTGAACAAGACAGATTCCCAGAACAATTGTGTTAATTATAAGTATCACCTTTAAAATAATTTGCCCTTATTTTTTCTGTAATTTTTTTTACTTATGTATTCCCCTGGCAGAAGCCTTTTTGTACCAGCCCTGTTTTCTCTTTATTTTTTTTACTTATTTATTTCGCTAGCTATGAAAGAATTATTTAGGTGAGGTATAGAATTATTGGAAAATCATTTTACAAAAGTGGAGTGTTCCTCTAATACTCCTGTTCCTCTTACATTTGCGCGTGCACACACACATACTGCAAGCACACACACATACACACACATGGGGCTTGATTCACAAAGCGGTGCTAACCTACTTAGCACGCCTAAAGTAGTTTAGGCGTGAAAACTTTTGCACCAGTAGGTTAGAACCGTTTTCAGGAATAAAACTTGCGTGCAAAGTTTTGCGCGCAAAGCTTTGCGCGCGAAGAAAGTTGCATAAGGTTTAATGGGTGCATAAAAGTTTACGCACGCAAAACTTTATGCGCATTAAACTTTGCGCGCTGGAATATTGCACGAGTTTGTTTTTATCACACCTAAACGGAGTTTAGGCGTGATAAAGGGCTTTTCACCAGCGTGCTAACAGTTAGCACCGCTTTGTGAATCAAGCCCATACTGTGCACACACACACAGAGATGTGCACATACACTACACACACACACTGCACACACACACACAGAGACATTCACACACACTACATACACACACTGTGCACACACATGCACACACACGCACAAACACACACTGTGCACACACACACTACACACACACACAGACATGCACACACACTACGCACACACATACACACACACTACCCACTATGAACACACACACACTGTGCAAGCACACACACACACACTGTGCACACACATACACACAGAGAGATGTGCACTCACACTACACGCACACACATGGACACACGCACACTACACACACACACACACACACACACACACACACACACACACACACACACACACACACACACATACACTACAGACACATTGCACACACACACACACACACACACGCACACACACACACACACACATTGCACACACACACACCAAACACCCATACACACACACACACATTGCACACACACACACACACACACACACACACACACACTGTACACCCACATACACACCCACACCCTGTGGCATGCTGTAATGAATGCCAATTTGCAGTATATATGGGTGATGAGAGCACTGGACTCTTACTATACTGCAATGTCCGTAGTATATTAATCAGGTGCGCGGTTCCTTATATCCGGCCTGCTGTAAATTAGTTCCACTATGTTAAGCATCATCAGCTCATATATTGGAGAATTATGCTTTTTTTATTCCATAGGGCCATAAAATAATAAGGAAATATTATAGCGAGTACCAGTCATATGTTTACTCTCAGCTAATTTAATTGAACCATGAGGGACATTGTATGAAAGCCAGGAAATGAATCTATATTATGCCTTGCAGCAATGCCAGTAAAGAGGTGGATGCTGGACCTGGAGGCAGCTTGGACTTTTCTCAAAGAATGGGAATAGGGAAACGTATTTAAGGATATAGCTCCCCACAAAAAATCCACTTGTTTTAACATTTGAAAAGTGCCTTTCTGTTGCTTATAATTTGCTTTGGAAGGTTTCTAAAAAACATTTTTTGTGCTGTAAACACCGTAATCTACTAAGGATAGATAGTCTATGTGACCCCCCCCCCCTCCCCCCCCAATCCCAGACAGGATTTTATTTAACCTGACCTGAACTCTTCTACAGAAGTAGTAGGTAAACTTTGGGAAATGCACCCTGTATGTATTAAGAGAGATTAGCTTATCTAATTCCCCAACATCTGTGTTAGTCACAAGTATACTTTGATCTCTCAGCTGTATGAGCGCAGAGCTCTCCTCTGCCATGGCAGAGCTGCTAATTTGTAAACACAGGATGTTAACCCTTTGCCTGCTTTCATGAAAGCAGGAAGTAGACAAATTGATAGATGTATTGCAGGATTTGTATCAGCTGTAACTAAGAAATGTTTTTCTTTATAGGTTATTATGCTGTTGCGTATCTTTTAGAGCAGAGGGGAAGTTCTGAGGTTCAGGTCTGCTTTAAAGTTGTCCTATATTTGGTTGCAAAAGTTTGCTGCTCTTGCCTAGGTCATATCAGATCAAAGCGGGTTGATGTAACGATAGTGGAACAGCCACCGTGTGATTTTTTTTTAGTAACCTCAGCGAAGGAAGAGAAAAAAGAAACGGGGTCCTTCTCACCCTCGGGGGGTATTCAGTAACCTACAGGAAAGTCTCCATGCACCTTGATTTACCCGTTATCCCGACAGTAAAGTGTCCATGCACCTTGATTTACCAGTTATCCCGACAGTAAAGTGTCCATGCACCTTGATTTACCAGTTATCCCGACAGTAAAGTGTCCATGCACCTTGATTTACCAGTTATCTCGACAGTAAAGTGTCCATGCACCTTGATTTACCAGTTATCCCGACAGTAAAGTGTCCATGCACCTTGATTTACAAGTTATCCCGACAGTAAAGTTTCCATGCACCTTGATTTACCAGTTATCCCGACAGTAAAGTGTCCATGCACCTTGATTTACCAGTTATCCCGACAGTAAAGTGTCCATGCACCTTGATTTACCAGTTATCCCGACAGTAAAGTGTCCATGCACCTTGATTTACCAGTTATCCCGACAGTAAAGTGTCCATGCACCTTGATTTACCAGTTATCCCGACAGTAAAGTGTCCATGCACCTTGATTTACCAGTTATCCCGACAGTAAAGTGTCCATGCACCTTGATTTACCAGTTATCCCGACAGTAAAGTGTCCATGCACCTTGATTTACCAGTTATCCCGACAGTAAAGTGTCCATGCACCTTGATTTACCAGTTATCTCGACAGTAAAGTGTCCATGCACCTTGATTTACCAGTTATCCCGACAGTAAAGTGTCCATGCACCTTGATTTACCAGTTCTCCCGACAGTAAAGTGTCCATGCACCTTGATTTACCAGTTATCCCGACAGTAAAGTGTCCATGCACCTTGATTTACCAGTTATCCCGACAGTAAAGTGTCCATGCACCTTGATTTACCAGTTATCCCGACAGTAAAGTTTCCATGCACCTTGATTTACCAGTTATCGTGACAGTAAAGTTTCCATGCACCTTGATTTACCAGTTATCCTGACAGTAAAGTTTCCATGCACCTTGATTTACCAGTTATCCCGACAGTAAAGTTTCCATGCACCTTGATTTACCAGTTATCCCGACAGTAAAGTGTCCATGCACCTTGATTTACCAGTTATCCCGACAGTAAAGTTTCCATGCACCTTGATTTACCAGTTATCCCGACAGTAAAGTTTCCATGCACCTTGATTTACCAGTTATCCCGACAGTAAAGTGTCCATGCACCTTGATTTACCAGTTATCCCGACAGTAAAGTTTCCATGCACCTTGATTTACCAGTTATCGTGACAGTAAAGTTTCCATGCACTTTGATTTACCAGTTATCCCGACAGTAAAGTTTCCATGCACCTTGATTTACCAGTTATCCCGACAGTAAAGCTCTCTGAAAACATGCAACAGTGGTCGTCAGAAAACGAGTAATCCCCAATGGTTAGTGACAAGCGGACAATGTCGGCACACATTTAAATTCAGCGGCAGACTCCCAATCTGATCTATACTCGAAGTGCTAAAATGAGGACCTGGAAGTGCAACATTTTCAATTAGTGAGTGTTTTGAATGATTCATTTGTTTGCCATTTTGCAGTACAAACGATTAACAGCAATTATTGTGTGAGCCGATCTGCTACGATGAATCAGTCTACATAGGCAATAATCACTGTCTTTTACAGTTGTTGAGACTTTTTTAAAAACAGTCATTGGCCGACCTATCGTTTGTCATCTGTCAAATGCAGTGGCACATGTGTATGGAGCTTGTGGTATTGCGCATTGTACAATTAGTTACCTAGATAACACGTACATTACCGGGGTGGTACCACTGTGGCACCCTGATTACTTACGCATTGCCTAAGTGACACAGGTGCGCTAATTGTGCCATGCATGCTACCTTCCTCTTCACAGGCGCCTGAGTCCAGGGAACCTCTTGACACTGGGACTTTACACGACCTGATGAAGCAGTTTACATTGCAAAATGCGTTGTCAATTTAAGTGCCCCAATAAAGTAGATTTCCTTTGAATTCATGAATGACTACTAACTAAGGTAGGATCCCTTCTTACCTATATGCACATGTATAACCATATAACAACTATACGTACAGTATATATGCAGATTTTTTAAAACTAAGTCACGAGTACCCACCTGGGCACCTCCTACCTCCTTTTTGTACCTTCCTCTTCAGGATTTCTGGTAAAATTGCAGTGGGCTCACTGTGTGGGGCAAATTTACTGCAGGTTTCTGAATACACCTCATTGGGTGGTTGTGCAATTACAACTTGTGTGCTTGATTTTGGGGTAGTCCTGTCACCCACTGGGGTCTCTGTGTCACCAGCAGCACCTCCAAGGCTCAAGTTGTATTGAGGGGTATGGGGCGTGTTGGCAGAGAGGGACTCCCGCAAGCATTACTTAGCAAATGTTGGCGTTGCCCCAAAGGAAACTAGAGTACAATTATATAAGATTGGCAAGAATTAATAAGGTGAGTATAAAGTTTATTTCACAAGATGGGGGTAATTTTTAAAGTTTTTATTGGCAGTTGAACAACACATTCTGTAGGTCATTGGTCATATGATGTCTCCACCACAATCTAGGACCTTTTTTTTTAGGTTGTGGGCTGGAATCAGTGCCTGGAGAGCACACAAACTCCATGCAGATAGAATCCTGGCTATATGAACCTGTAATTCTGCAAGAGAAGACTGCTAGTCAAAATCATTATCATGGTCCATAAAGCAAAGCTCCATCATATAGTTTAGTGTAATTTTTTACCACCGTAATCTGATATCAAGGCCCTGTTGAAAACACTCTGGTGGAGGCAGCCTTGAAAATAGACTTCTAGGAAATGTTAGATAATAATTCACATATTTTTATAGCACATTTCTTCTGTCGGACTCACAGAGCTTGTAAGGTAGCCAAAAGAGCCCACTCAGTAGGCGGTAGCAGTGTTAGGGAGACTTGCCCAAGGAACTCCTTACTGAATAAGTGCTGGCTTACTGAGCAGGCAGAGCCAAGATTCAAACTCTGGTCTCCTGTGTCAGAGGCAGAGCCCTTAACCAGCACACTATTCAGCCACTGCTGAGAAATGTAATGTCTTACCTTCTCAGAAGGGCAAACCATTAGTTAATGCAGAAGGTATTTATTTATTCATGCACAACCCATTTCACAGGTTATGCCCCGCTTCCTCAGTTCCTGTGCCTGTGGAGCTTTCGGTCACATGTATTAAGGTGCTCACGCTCGTGACCAAAAGCCCCACAGGCACTTGTATTGACCTAAGAAAGCGGGCACCTTTACCAGTGTTTTTAGCATAGTCCATACCCCAAAGAGGTTCTTAGGACCTTGCAGTCCTCACAACTAATTAATAAGAGTAACCGACCAGCACCTGCACCGACAGACCTGGGACACCGAGCGGGGTTGGTTATATTCCCGCAGGCTCAGACAGTGGTTGCCAGTCTGCAATTCACCCTTGTGTGTATATTACTTACACAAGTGTTCTTTCATTTACCTCCTTGTCCAACGATCGTGCACCATTGGGCTTCTGGTCTCTCTCATTCCACAGATACTTGGAGGTTACAGGTAACTATCAAGGATCTACATTCTTCTCTTCTTTTTGGTTAGCACCAATGTTCTAGTATAATAAGTTTAGCCATAATCTTTATTATACATGCAGGCATCACCCTCCACATGCACTGCAAATGAAACCATCCCATCGTGGGAATTTAAGGAATCTTATTGACAGGCGAGGCCGTGGCGGTTTTTCCTGTGCTATTGTGATATAGCTCGTTGCCAGATTGATTTTCTGCTCATATCCATCGATTCATCACACAGTCGACATCAGATGACATTTCTTTTGGCTCGATTGCCAAATAAAACCAGCAATGATAATCTTTCAGGCCACAAGTGATGCGGATGCTAAAATACATGGACAAAAATTACCATAAGACAGAAGAAAGGGAACACGGTCCAGAACTGTAAACATAGAACAAAAAAAGAAATGTTACTCTTTTAATATAAACCTCAGTTTTTAGCATTTACATATATTTTTCTGAATATTTCTCTTGCATTTAATTTGTATGCAAAACCAAATTATTAGTCTCATTGACCATTTCCAATAGTAACCTCCCTTTTGCTTATATACCTCTCTCTGCTGCTACAACATATAGAATTAACCTTCTAACCTTTACCAAATCAAAAATGATCATAGCCTGCAACATGGACGGAATCTTGTGCCAAGCAGAATATGCAGGCTGTCATCTTGATTCCCTTATATAAAATGCCAGTTGCCAGGCTGCCATGTTGGTCTTTCAGCTTTGCAAGAGCATTAAAGGGAACCTGAAGTGAGAGAGATGTGGAGGCTGCCATATTTATTTTCTTTTTTAAACAATGCACGTTGCCTAGCACTACTACTGATCCTCATAAATTTATGACTGAAGTCTGTCAAAATTAGCTGCATGATTGTTTCAGGTGTGTGATCCAGACACGACTGCAGGTAACTGGTATTTTTTTTTTAAAGGAAATAAATATGGCAACCTCCATATGCCTCTCACCTTAGGTTCCCTTTAAGCATTGTATGAGTAGCACCAAAATATTTAATAAAAGTATGGGAAGGATCTTGCTAGCTCAAGTAAATGAGAAGTCATCATCTTTAAGGCTAGTTACACACCAGGACGTTGCGTTTAGGGGACGTTATAGGGTACATAACGTGCCCCTAACGCAACGCCTGGTGCTCTCTGGTGTGGACGTCAGAGTGAGCCGCGTTGTGCAGCTCACTCTGGCGTCCGTGATGCGTACTCTTGGACGCATGCGGCATCACGTGGTCCCGCCCGGGCAATCGCCGCACAGAGCGACCGCTCCAGGAAGTAAACACTGCACGTCACACCGTGCAGTGAATATTAATTAGACATGTGCCTGGCCGCTCTCCACTCCTCCCCAACACTACTGAGCATGTGCAAACAGCACTCTCAACGGATGTGCTGCGTTACAATGTAAAGCAACGTGGGCACTGTGAACAGCCCATTGATTTTTCATTACTGTGAGTTGGGCTGCGTTACAGGCTGCTCTAACGTGCGCCTGTAACGTCTTACTGTGAAAGCAGCCTAAAAGAAAAGAAAGAAAAAATTATTGGTGTAAAAATTTATTAGCCAGCCTAATTTTTCTTCACTTGCTTTGAGGGTGTATGATATAGGGGGATGTATTCAAAAATAAAGTAATCAATTTATGAAATAATTGCAATTATTATACCACTCTAGGTCAGAATGAATACGTGTTGAAAAGAATAACTTTCATTTTATTGTTTATCTTCAGCCGGACGGTTAAGACAAAGTAGTAAAATATGGTTTGCAGGAATTTGTAATATGGAGTCATTTGAAAGCATCATTTTTGGATTGAGTGACATTCTGAAGTCGGGTAGCAGGAGAAAAGTACCGTTGTTATAATTTTTCATTTGCCACGTTGTGAAATAACCTTGTTCACCGTAGTTATGCTCTCAAATGAGGAGCAAGACTTTTTAAAGTTTGGTGTAAGATACGATCGGGCCTCTGCCTTCCATGTCTTACTGCTTATAGCACGGGTTCAGCCAGGAAAAATTCAATTCTACAAAAAAACAAACACCTATCTTCAATTACCCAATAAATAAATAAATAATAATGATGTGATTACCACCATAAAATCCCTGTTTGAGAGTTTTAGGTCCTTTATCTAAGGGGTGATTGTTTTATGTGGGTAATTTAGGTAGCTTTATATCAGGAATACAGTATTGTTCTCATTATTTATTGATTTTTTTGGTAGTTAAATATAGTTGTTTTTTTTCCCTTCCCTTTCATTTTTTTTTTCATTTTTTGAGTTTCGCTCTCGGTTTATTTTTTTAGCTATGGTTTTGTTTGGTAGACTTGATATCCTGTGATTTCTATGAGTTTTTTAAATGTTTTGAAACTGAAATGGTATCTGTCATTGAGTACAGCCATTGATATGCTTCATGTGCCTTCACCATTGGGTGATAACATTGCTTGGAGCCTAGATTGCCATGGCTTCCTCTATAAAAACACTGAATTGTGTTTTATAATTCCTTTTTCTATATAGCGCCTTTCTCCTGTCGGACTCAAAGCGCTTGCGAGGCAGCCACTACAGCGCACTCAGTAGGCAGTAGCAGTGTTAGGGAGTCTTGCCCAAAGAGCTCCTTACTGAATTACTGGCTTACGGAACAGGAAGAGCCGAGATTTGAACCCAGGTCTCTTGTGTCAGAGGCAGAGCCCTTGACCATTACACCATCCAGCCACTATCGTATGACCTATCTGACAGTTTTGTTATTTGGATAACAATGTGTAAGCATTCCTTTACACTTCATGAAACTCTGTAGTGGCCTACACTATACTTCTGCTCCACTTACTGACTTCTTGAAGTTGCATTTTGGTTGAATCTCTATACATTTTTGTGAAATAGAATTCCTATGGTTCAAGAATTTTCTGTAGCTAGTTTCCTACAACGTATTAAAGAAGAAGAGTTGTTTTCTGCAGCCACACTCAGCCAATACTGGTTTTCCATAAATGTTTTGGGTAATTTTGGATTAAAGGGGAACTTCAGCCTAAACAAACATACTGTCATCAAGTTACATTAGTTATGTTAATTAGAATAGATAGGTTATATAATCTCTTACCCACCCTTTTTTAAAAGAAAAGGCAAATGTTTGTGATTCATGGGGGCTGCCATCTTTGTCATGGGGGCAGCCATCTTTTTGGTTGAAAGTAGGTGACAAGCAGCAGGAGACACAGTTCCAACTGTCCTGTATCCTGATTACCCCTCCCAGCTGCACACACTAGGCTTCAAATGTCAAATTCAAAATGTAAAAAAAAAAAAATTGCACCAAAACAGCAGAACGAGAACAATAACATCAGAAATCCCATCATGCTTTGCACAGCATCAGGGGAAAAAAGCCTGGGCAGTTTTCTTCTGTGCAGCTAAAAATGAGGCTTGTATAAGAGAAACAAAGTTCTGATGCTGTGAAACTGTTAAAGAAACACCAGACCATTTCAGTGCTGCTGAGTCGATTTTGACCTGGGGTCCAGTCTGGAAGGGTTATGGCCACAAATATGGGTAAATACTTTTAAAATCCAAGATCCAAGGTTACAGTTGATTCAATTTAAAACAATTGGTAGATGGTACATGACACCATCCCGTGTTGGTAAGTTTGCGAACCGCAAGGTGAGGTGTTGGAGGTGTGGACAGGGGGACGGTGGTACTTTACATATGTGGTGGCAGTGCCCGATAGTTAGAAAATTTTGGGATGATATCACCCTCTTGGCCGAGAGATTGCTAAAGAAAAATTTGAACTTACACCGAAAGAAGCAATCCTTAGTTATACAGCTAAAAAAGAAAACCTTGGATGCTCTCTGATTAAAGAATATGGCACGATAGTTGCCAAAAGCATGATCGCTAATAACTGGAAAAATCCGTCTAGGTTAGATATAGGAGAATGGTTTGTTAGGATGGATGAACTGTGTAAGAACAAGGATCTGGGAACTACGAATAAAGTAGAAGAAACATGGAGAAGCCTTATAGCTAATCTCGGTTAGATTTATTCGGGGAGGGATTGAGTTAAAAATTGGGAATCGCTGGCGAACGCAGTTGGGGCTGGAAGGGGGCGGTGATGGTCGGTATTAGAGTGTGATGATGGGCCTCTGGGAAGGAGTGGATGATGGGGGGACTGTGAGTGATACGTCAGGGACGTCTATGTTTGTTGGATGATTCTACAGGGTACAGATACCCTTCAAAAGAGAGGATGGAGAGATGAGAGGAGTATATACAAGATGTTGACGGGGCAAATGTATAGGATTGTGATATGAGAAGGATAAATAGATAACTGTCTCAGCAACAATCATGTAATTGTGAGGAAAAAGAGTTTAATGGTGAAGAAAGTTATAGTTATGCTTATTTAGCTCTTACCAATCTACGATGAATAAACGATGATGATCACACATCTCAGTTTAGGGGTATGGCAAGAAAAGAAATTGCTAATGCCCCATGTAACTGATTACTCATGAATTTGGGTCTGTGTGCTGAGTTAAAAAAAAAAAAAAAAGAAAGTAGGTGACAAGCAGCAGGAGACACAGTTCCAACTGTCCTGTATCCTGATTACCCCTCCCAGCTGCACACACTAGGCTTCAAATGTCAAATTCAAAATGTAAAAAAAAAAAAATTGCACCAAAACAGCAGAACGAGAACAATAACATCAGAAATCCCATCATGCTTTGCACAGCATCAGGGGAAAAAAGCCTGGGCAGTTTTCTTCTGTGCAGCTAAAAATGAGGCTTGTATAAGAGAAACAAAGTTCTGATGCTGTGAAACTGTTAAAGAAACACCAGACCATTTCAGTGCTGCTGAGTCGATTTTTAGTCCGGAGGTTCACTTTAAGTCTGGATAAGATCGTCAAGTCATTATCACCATCCTCTCACTTTCTGTTCCTTGTCTTGTAATAAACTCTGAAGGCCACTGGGGCAAAAAAAGGCAGGACATTAGTTGGACCTGTAGTGTAAGAAACACCTCTCAAATTTTCCTGAATATTCAGCCCCACCCCCCACCCCCCTTCCTGCCCCTGTTCCCAAAAAATAAGAGATTATTGATTATCCTATATAATAATTCCTAGCTGTCCCTGTGTCATCATTTGTCCCTGTGTCCGTGGGAAAACTGAACTGCGCAAAGCCTGCTCGCTTTGCGCTGTCCCTGTGGTTGCTAGGGCAACAGGAACGCACAGTGCAGAGCTGGGAGGATGACGGGGACAGGGGGGCGTGTGTGCGCGTGGCGAGTGGGTGTGCGCTGTGGCGGCGGTGACAGACCTAGAGCTCGTTTTTAAACGGGCTTAGGTCACTAGTTGATTAATAATGAAAAAGTAAAGTTGATTAATAGTTGAAAATAAGCAATTAACTTTTTCTCCTACGTTATCTCCTTGGAGATAATTTTTCTTCTATTTAAAATAAGTTTTCAGCAGAATTGAAAAAGTAGGTAAAAAAAAGTACTATCACAACTATTTTGAGTATTTTCTTGCTTAATGGGGATTTATAACACATATTAATGACAAAGGGTGAAAATATCACTCAGGAGAGAACTCAGTAGAAAAAGTTAATTGCATTTGGACCATTGTCTATGAGTGATGAATGAATTGTTGGCCATAGGCTTTTGTTTTTGTTTTTTAAGTTCATTTGGATTATATATATGTACAAAGACATAAAAAAAAATCTTAAAGTCATTATTCATTTTCTAGGCAGTAAAAAAAACAAAAACATTTTGGCTGGAGTTGGGACATGCACAATAAGGTTGTCCTGCAGAAAAAGAGCACCTTTCTGGCTTTAGTCGTTTTTTGGGTGGGATACACAGGGAATGTAAATATGCATTGACATGTGATGTGTCTCAGTGAATTGTCCCCAGCATGTAACATTTAATATTGTATGTGAGCTCCACTTCACCTTCATCTCTTACCTCTGTTTCAGCCACTCCGATTTCATTGGATTCTTGACAATGCAGCCTCAGTTAATGTTGGACAGCCAACAGCAGTGTCCTGATCACTGTTTGCTGTCTTGGTGAGTTTGCCCTATCCTAGAGACTGTTGACAGAAAACTCCTTCTTCACCAACACCTAACACCCACTACTTTGAAGCCTGACAACATTTAGATCACATTAACCAAAGTTCTGAACAATAACTGTTAACTCTTTGGACCTTTTTGAGGGTCCTACAATTTTACACTTCTAGTTTAGTTGAAAGTTTACATATTTCATTCTTATTTATTTATTTAACGTGTACCTGAGATTTTGAAACAAAAGGATTTATACTTACCTGAGGCTACCTCCAGCCCTAAAGGCCATCTGCTCCTTCAATGTCCTCCTGGTCCCCTCTGTTGCACTGCTGAACCGGGGACTTCTGCGCATGCGTGGTCCAAACTGTGTGCACCGTCTGATTGTACTCCCGTTACCAGGAATGTTCTGCCAAAATGCAGTTAGTTTAGATTGTATCTGTGCTAACGCAGACTGCTCCCGGCTACAGGAGCACAATCGGGGGGGGGGGGGGTGTGACCAGGACCACGCATATGGAGGAGGTCCTACCGACACAGAGAGAGGTAATGGATTACAGGGCCTGGAGGAAGCCCTGCGTACGTGTAAATCCTTTTGTTTCAAATGTCCCTGGTTTACTTTAATATTATTAGGACTAGCAAGACATAAACATTAAGAGTCATACATTGTATTTTATTGACCTAGACTACAGTAGAACATTTTAGAGACAGTATAAGTCTCTATGTCAAGTTACCCACTGAATGTTTTTTTTAAATCATTCTCTCCTCACTAGGAATGTAAGTCAATACTAAATGGCGAGATATTCAGTTTTGAGCCTTGGCAAAGTTAATAAAACGGTTAAATTGAATGGTTTAATTTCTTAGTAATTGTTTCATACAATGTTTGGTGCAGTTCTGTAGAACACACTTTATGTGTAGAGTCTTCTATGCAAGAATATCCCACAGTACGTAGAAAGCACTATCTAATGTTGCTGCTACTTTGAACTGCAATTTGTTGTGCTAATGCACTGCTGAAAAAAAATTCTGTGCATGGTAGAGATGGTAAGAAATTTCCATTGAAATGAAAATTTGTGATTGGAAATAGGGTTTCTGATCAGAAAATCGGAACTCGGTATTCACCATTCAGTAATCGGATTTCCGTCATTCAGGATGCAGTGATTTACCACAAAAATTGAAAAACCACAGAGATTTTAGACCAATCAAAAGACTCAAAAAATACTCGGTAGTATCAGAGTCTTGTGATAGGTCTATAATTACAGCAGCAATACTATTTTGGCAAAAAAAATCTGCATCCTCTGATTGGTCCAGTGCTTCCGAGTCGGAAGTATTTAGTCAATTAATGTAACTATTGAGAAGTTTCGAACATCAGATTACCGTCGGTATGCCGCAGCATTTTCGGAAATTGGAATTTCAATGGAATCTAAAATCGGAATTTCTGACCATCCCTAGTTCATGGCCCCACTCATTCTAATGAATGAGATCAGAGTAGTAAAGAATGGTTGAGCACGACATACATTCACAGGAATTCCCTAGTTCAAATTAGCCTTAAGCAGAACATAGACTAAAAATAAACCCTAGCAATAATTATGTCATATTTTCCCTCTAATAAGCAACAAATATCATAAATGTTTAATTTAGTTTTGAGGCAAATTTCTCTAAATATTGTATGCCTCTTGAGCATAGAGACTCCTACCCGGGCAACGATTGCAGTAGGTAAAATATATTTCATTTTGATTGACAGGCTAGCTAGATAGTCACATTACAATATTCAAAAAAATGTGAGACCTTTGCCGACACACAATTGCCCATAGCCAATTAATTTTTTCTTCTAAGTTTTCTCCTACAAGATATTTGTACACCTTACCAATAAAGCTTTCACCCCACACGGAAATACTTCAAATAAGTTTGATATTACTTTTTAAACCTTCCTTTTAGTACTTTTTTTAATTGCTAGGTACTGCAAAATTATTTTTAGAGAAGATAAAAAAGTATCTCCTAGGAGAAAACTTAATTAAAAGTTAATTGTATAAGGGCCGATGACCTTCCTATACATTTTAACTGTTATTTTCTTAAAATGACTATGTGTTATTTGTTAAAATGACTAAGTAGAGACAGGACCAAATAAATGATCTGTTGTGACTTTAGAGTAGCGTTAGACAACATTTTCAGATAGGGATGAAGGAATAGTCTTAGCCAGCTGCCTTACGTAGTATTGTAGGTCTGGCATTGGCCAACTTTTTGAGCATAGTATTAGTCAATTGCTTGAAATAGTAATGATGTTTAGACTATTCAAGACATGGCTATAATTGCATGATGTAGTATCTATGGTGAAGAGCTGACCAACATTTTCAGCTTGTCATGACAGTGTAGTTTATCCAACAATTTAAAACACCTACCTGTACAGTTGGCCATCTTCTTCTAGTAGTTATGATTGAGTAGTGTTGTTCAACTGCTTAATACAGCAAGGCTATCGTGAAGTTGAACAACCTTTTGAAGGCGAAATGTTGTTGAGTTGGATAACTTTTATACAGTTATGACTGACGTTGTAGTGTTAGCCAAGTGCTTGACCAAGCAATGACATTGTAGAGTAAGTCAACTTCTTTAGGGAGTAATGACGGTGTAGTGTTTGGTGGAATAGTTCGGGGAAAGATTTTTTTTCTCATGCTGTTTCTCTGTTTGCCAGCTCTGAATTCGTCGCCGCATCCAAGGTCATGTACTGAGGTCGCTTGCGTACTTGATGTTAATCCAGCAAACATGGAGTAATGAAAACAGCACGAGAAAAAAAGCTTCCTGCTGTCTCTGACTGGCGAAGAACTTTTATTTGGATGTGGAGGGACGAACCATTCCAGCAAGACTACCCAAAGGTATCCAGGGCAAGACACCTGTTTTTCACCCCCACGAAGGACAACGAACTTTTGTGTTATATCGTAGTGATGAAAAATCAAGGTAGAGATTTAAGAAAACAAAAAACCACAAAAAAACTAAAAAAAAAAAAATGGACTCTCCTGTCACTCATTTTGAGGGACAGTTATAAATAAAATAGAGAATTGTTTTCAAATATTGCTTGTAAAAAAACATGGAAAAAAATCCCAGCTTTTTGATTTTATTTATTTCTATTTATATAATCTGGTTGTCAATAAATATTGAATTAGGGAGCAATAAAACATATGCATACATGTAAAAAAAAAGAATGTAATGTTCTTTATACTTAAGATTTTTATTGAAAATACATTTAATACAATGTATATTTAATAGCTATGTGTGTGGAACTTAACAAATTGCTAATTTGCTGACACCCCCTTTAGTTTTCTTAAAAAAAACAAAAAACTATATGTATACAGTATAAATATATACATGACATCAAAATTGTATTTTTTTTCTGTTTTAAAACTTTTTCTGAGTTTCTTTTTTTTTTTTCCTAATCTTAATTTAAACGCAAATGGTGTTCCTATTTAACAAATATATTGCTCAATAAAGTGTCAGCATTGTTTATTAATATTTAATGTCATCTCTTCTCCTTCTAGTAAAATGCACCTTTATTTTATTGCTATTATTATTATTATTATTATTATTATTATCAATTGATAAATATTTAACTTATGTTATAGAGTCATTCTCTTATTAGATTCTGGTGCAGGAGTGGATCACTAAAAAAATCTACACCTTAAAGGATACCCAAGGTGACATGTGACATGATGAGATAGACATGTGTATGTACAGTGCCTAGCACACAAATAACTAGGCTGTGTTCCTTTTTTCTTCCTCTGCCTGAAAGAGTTAAATATCAGGTATGTAAGTGGCTGACTCAGTCCTGACTCAGACAGGAAGTGACTACAGTGTGACCCTCACTGATAAGAAATTCCCCTTTTTATCTCTTTCCTGCTCTCAGAAGCCATTTTCTGCTAGGTAAGTGTAGTTGCAATTTCTTATCAGTGAGGGTCACACTGTAGTCACTTCCTGTCTGAGTCAGGACTGAGTCAGCCACTTACATACCTGATATTTAACTCTTACAGGCAGAGAAAGAAAAAAAGGAACACAGCATAGTTATTTGTGTGCTAGGCACTGTACATACACATGTCTATCTCATCATGTCACATGTCACTTCGGGTATCCTTTAAGAATATAAAAAAGAAATCATTGTAATGATAATCTTTATAACAATGTGTCCAGACCAACAGCTTGCAGCCCAGTAAATATATATAATGTCTGGTACATACCATGCAATATAGACACATCAAATCAATTATTTCCAACAGGTCCAATCTGATTCCCGATCATTTTTATAAACAGTTTTCAAATCACTTCTATACAAAATTGTTCAGAAAAAAAAAAAAAAAAAAAAAGATCAGAAATCAGATCGAACCTTTCAGAAGTAATCGACCTATCTGATGGGAAATTACATTGGGTGTTTCAGGCATTAAGGTTGCCATACATGATAGATTCATATCATCAGATCATCCAATTTTCACAAATATTTGGTAAAATAATTTAATCAATAATTAAATAATCTCTTATTTTAAATCTTGATTGATTTTCTACATAATTCGATAAAAATACTGATTGGGTAAAATGGAATATTTTTTTTTATGAATCTCTAAAAAAAATAATTTAAAACAGAAAATAAAAAAGGAAAGTTGTACCATGTATGGCCCCCTTAATAAAGCAAATGTTACAGGTGTAGATATGGTCAATAAGATGCAAATAGTTCGGTCTTGCTTTCAAATATGAAGCAAATTGCTTGCAACTTGAAATTGTGCCAACCAAATACACTTCCCTCCATTTCTGATCAGGCCAATTCCAAACTGCATACTATTTAACAGACTAAAGGCTGAAATTATTTGCTTCTCATTCACCATCTTATTATAGGCACAACTTTAAAGAGAAACCGTAACCAAGGATTGAACTTGATCCCAATCAGTAGCTGATGCCCCCTTTCCCATGAGAAATCTATTCCTTTTCACAAACGGATCATCAGGGGGCGCTGTATGGCTGATATTGTGGTGAAACCCCTCCCCCAGTGTGATGTCAGGACCATGGTGCTGACATCACACTGTGAGAACCTTGTTGCATTGTGGGAAATAACAGCTGTTACCAACTGCCAAAAAAGCAAGCAGCATCTCCTTCCGCTGACCTCACCTGCCAGCAGTAAAAATGTCACCATGTGATAAATGTCAGAATGTAAATCAGGGAGAGGAAACATTGTACAATGGGCAACCACTGACTAAATCATTTATACACAATTATTGTAAAAATGAAGCACTTTTTCTCATGACGTTATTTTCACTGGAGTTCCTCTTTAAAGTGAACCGATCTTGAGCTGAAGCTCGAGTTTAAAATAAGACAGTAACCTAAAGAGAAGGAAGCCTGTGGTTTAATGTCCCCCATTGCTGAGCGATGCCCCCTCCACATCAGAGCCGCGCAGCTTCTCTTCCTGCTGTGGGGCGGTGCAGTAGCTGTACGGCCCCGCCCACAGCTTCGGCTTGCTGCGCAGGGGTGGGCTCGCTCGGCCACGCTGCAGAAAGAGGAGCTGCGTGGCCCCAATATGATTGGCGATAATGCCTTGTCGTTAATCTTCCGAGGGGGCCACGCTCAGCGATGGGGGACGTCAGAGCACTGAGTGAAGCCTCAATAGGATCCTGAGGCGTCCTCCTCTTTAGGTAAGTATCTCATTTTGTACCCGAGCTCTGGCTCCAGTACATGTTAAAGTGCACCTAAGGTGACATCTGACAGGATGAGATAAACGTGTGTATGTATAGTGCAAAACACATTAAAGAGACACTGAAGCGAAAAAAAAATATGATATAGTGAATTGGTTGTGTACTATGAATAATTACTAGAAGATTAGCAGCAAAGAAAATATTCTCATACTTTTATTTTCAGGTATATAGTGTTTTTTCTAACATTGCATTATTCTATAATATGTGCAGATTACACAACACTCAGCATTCAAAATGATTCTTTCAGAGCAGTCTGTGAAGTAATGACCTCTCCTCTAGCAGAGGAAAAGTAAACAGTTCACTTACAGTTGACATAATAAAAGTCAGATAACAGCCCTCTCCAGGACTAATGGCCCGTACTCACGGGCTGCAGAAGTGGCCTGTCGCCAGCACACGTGAGCGTGCTATCGACAGGCCGGCGACAGCTTCTCTCCAGGTCCCTCCGCGTACACACGCGGAAGAGGGACCAGCGGCGAGACGGAAGCTGTCGCCGACGTTCCTCCTCCCCCCGCCGGAAGCTCCATTTACCTCTATGGAGGTTGCTGTCGCTAGTCCGCGTACTCACGCGGACTAGCGACAGTTGCGGCGGAGGTGCGGCGGCGACTGTTGCCATGCGATTGAAACTTTCAATCGCATGGCGACAAGAGCGACGGGCGACAGTTCGGGGTGCGCGCGCGTGCAACGGCCCATACTCACGGGCGACCTGTCGCCGCAACACGCGCACGCCGCGTGTTGAGGCGACAAAAGTCCCTCGTGAGTATGGGCCATTACGTAGTTGGAGAGCTTAATGGCTTGTTTGCATAGAGATAACAACTGGAGTTTCTCAACTCTTCCTGTACTGGAAACAATTACACTGATGTATCTGATCTTATTGTTTTATTTCTTAGCTGTACTGCACATACAAATCATAATATCATAATTTTTTTTTCGCTTTAGTGTCTCTTTAACCAGTTCACCCCCAAGGGTTTTAACTCTAACGGACCAGAGCAATTTTCACTTGTCAGTGCTCCTCCCTTTTATTCCCTAATAACTTTATTACTACTTATCACAAGAAAATGATCTATACCTCGTTTTTTTCACCACCAATTAGGCTTTCTGTGGGTAGTACATTTTGCTAAGAATTTTTTTATTCTAAATGCATTTTAATGAGAAAAAAACAAAAAAATTGAAAAAAAATCATTATTTCTCAGTTTTCAGCCATTATAGTTTTAAAATTAAACATTCTCCTGTGGATAAAACAAACACATTGTATTTGCCCAGTTGTCCCGATTATTAAACCATTTAAATTATGTCCCTATCACAATGTATGGCGACAGTATATTATTTTGAAATATAGGTGTTATTTTTCTGTTCTGTTTTTTTTTGTTCTGGCCATAATTACAAGCCCCAATGAAATAAATTAAAATTAATTTTCCCTCATAAAATATAGATTAAAAAAAGCTGAGTCCCTAAGGCAAGTATTTATTTATTTATTTTAAGCTGAATTTTTTTTTTACAAGTGTTTTCTTTTGGAGGGGGAGTGTTGGAAGTGGAATTTTATTAATTTTATTACTCATGTGTATGTACTTGTAAATGTATGTATTTTGTACGTGTCATATACTTTTTGGCCACAAGATGGCGCTAGTGAACACTCGTTATAGTAAGTGTTCACTTTTTTTTTCTTTTTTTTTACACTTTATTTAATTGTTACATTTCCTGTTTTTGTGAATGGACGTAGCCACTGTTCGCGGTCACGTCCATTCACTCCAGGCACTGCGATTGGGTAGAGGACCGTTTGGTCCTCTTCCCCAATCCCTCAGCACGGGATCCTGACGGAAACGGCGGCCGTAGCGGCGCGCACACGGTGGTAGCAGCGGCGGGAACGCGCGACTTATTAATACGTCATGTTGCCGTTAATAGGGTAAAGCATGACGTATTAATGCGTTAGGATGCCACTAAATGGTTAAACACCAGGCTATTTTACTTGTTTTAATTTTCTGCCTGAGAGAGTTAATTTCTAGGCATGGAAGTGACAGCTTCTGTCTTGTTGGGAATGTAGTAAATACCACTGATAAGAAAATTACAGCCATACAAGTTTTCCTGGCAGAATACAACTTCTGAGGGTGGGGGAAATAGAAAAAGGTCAATACTTCATGTATTTTCATTTAGGGACACTTAATAGACTGCTATTAAGTAGAAACAGCGAAACATTCAATCTACTTTGTAAATGTTTAAATATAAAATACAACAAAGAGAAATCTAAAAAAAAAAAAAAAGTCATTTTTAGGAGAAGAAGGATACATACAATTGTTTATCTCATCAGTTTATTTTCATCTCGGGTTCACAAAAAAAAAAAAAATAATGTTATACAATTAAAATGGTACATATAGAAAACAAAGGGAGATTGAGAGCCCAAAATAGTGTAGTATGTTAAGGTCAAGATAGGTACAGCCAAATGTATATGAAATGAACCTCACAGAAGGGTTATCACCAAGGCAACAACTGTAAAGGCAGTGGCCTCACTTGTATTAAGAAGTCACTCTCTGTAGTTAAAGGACAACTGAAGTGAGAATACTAGGGAGGCTGTCATATTTATTTCCTTTTAAACAATACCTATTGCCTGGCTGCCCTGCTGATCTATTTGGCTGTAGTAGTGAGTGAATCAGACCAGAAACAAGCAAGCAGCTAATCTTGGCAGATCTGACAATAATGTCAGGAACACCTGATTTTCTGCATGCTTGTTCAGGGGCTATGGCTGAAAGTATTAGATGTGAAGGATTAGCAGGAGAGCCAGGCAACTAGTATTGCTTAAAAGAAAATAAATATGGCATCCTCCATATCTCTCTCGCTTCAGTTGTCCTTTAAGAAGAATAGGAGGTAACACCCCTCCACCAAGGGTGGGCACATATGCCAATAATAAAATAAAACAGAGAATACCCCAGCTGTGGGGCGTATTCAGGTATTCAATTAAAGTTTTGTATATCTGAATCAGACTAACCAAAGCATCAATTGGTAAATCCACCACTAGTCCACTACCTCCCATTTTAAAGGGGTTCTTTCGCGAAAAAAAATAGGCAGTTAAAAAATGTGACAGATGACAGGTTTTGGGCCAGTCCATCTTTTTAAGGGGGATTCTCAGGGCTTTCTTTGTTTTCAACAGCATTTCCTGAACAGCAGTTGCAAAATCTAACTGACATAACAGTGTGCAAGTGATTAGGGAGGCCGGCTGGTATCTTGCTATTTTGGCAGTTAAACTGCTGTTCAGGAAATGCTGTTGAAAACAAAGAAAGCCCCGAGAATCCCCCTTAAAAAGATGGACTGGCCCAAAACCTGTCATCTGTCACATTTTTTAACTGCCTACTTTTTTTCGCGAAAGAACCCCTTTAAGGGCCTGTACACACTGCTGCGCTTGCGTTGCGTTTTTAAAAACGCATGCGTTTTTAAAAACGCAAGGTCTTTTGAAAAAGAATGAAAATCGTGATGACTTGTACACACTGGTGCGATGCGTTTTAAAAAAACCGCAAACGCAGTGCCTGCTGCGCTTTATTAAGCGCAGCGCATGAAAAACGCATTAAAAACGCATGCGCTTGCGTTTTTGCCTGCGTTTTCAGAAGTCAGTATCCCAGAAGACTCTGCAATGTCCTGATTCCTGTTGAAATGTAAACTAGAAAAAAAACAAAGGATTCTTTAGCCAATCAGCAATTACAAGAAAAACGCAAACGCACAAAAAACGCAGGCAAAAGCGCATGCGTTTTTAAAACTACAGGCACTTTAAAAACGCATGCGCTTGCGTTTTTGCCTGCGTTTTTCAGTGTGTACAGGCCCTAAGGCTGTTTTAGTGTATTTTTTTCTTCCTGGCGCCTCTGCTCTGCTCTGTTATTGGCACAAAATACATTTAGATGCTATGAAATCATTTTATACATATCGGAAACAGACTGGACCCGGAAAAAAGTTTATATGATTGGTCCTTTTCCAAAATGCATACGATTTGCATGACATTTGCCTGGAAGCTGGAACCATTTGCATTTTATTACCTATTTATATTCATTTGTTATTAAACATGGACAATTATTTAAAGAGAATCAGAAATACATACTTACCTAAGGAGAGGGAGGCGTCTGGATACTAATGAGGCTTCCCGCTGCCTCGGACCCTCCAGCTGATTGGGCCTCGTCTCTCGCCGTGTTGCAGCTGCACAAGCATGGCTGCACCTGTACAGTAGCACAGAGCCACGTGTGCAAGAGCAGCTGCAGCTTTCTGCAGAGGCGTGGCGTTACTTGCGCAGGTGCAGTACAGCCACGCTTATGTTCAAAGAGGAGCGCGGGCCCCATCAAATCATCGTCAAGTCCTTGTCCGTATTCTTCGAAGGGTAAACGAGCAGCAGTGGTGGGCCGGAGGATGCTGTAGAAAGCTTCATTAGGATCCAGAGGCTCGCCTCTGCTAAGGTAACTATGTGATTTTGTACCAGTGCTTTGGCTTGGGTACACTTTGATTCACTTTTTTCCTAGGTAATATTTTCACCCCTTATGAATAAAATGCCTTTTAAAGTGGATCGGAGATGAACTTTTACTCATTGCATAATTGTGTTCCTTTCCCATTGTTTATAGGGCATTCCTCAAGTCAAATACTTTTTAGATTTTGTTTTAATACTCTAATTCCCTATAAACTAAACAAGCCACGCCCACAGGTTTTCAGAGAACCAAGGCACTTTCAGACAGTAGCAAGGGCTCATGGGAGCTCAGTCTGGGCAGGAGGAGGGGGAGGTGTTACTAGCCATTGATTTCAGAGGCAGAGGGGAGGAGGAGGGGGGACTAGGCTGATGGCTCAAGATACAGATAAGTCTGCCTCTGTGTAATGTTTACAAACAACATGGCTGCTGTCATTGGAATAATCAATCATATTCTATTAAAGCTGTATGCAGCTTGTTTTGCTGTGTAAACCATCTAAACTTTAGATAAGATATATAGACAAGTTACTTGTTATAGTTAGTTTCTCATCTCTGATCCGCTTTAAGCCCCAGCAAGCAAGTAAATGTTTAGGATATTTTAATAATACATTTCTACCAATTTATTTTGATAATACATCTTTACCAACTTAATTACAGAGTGCTGAAAAGTCATTTTAAACAGAAGGTGGAAAAAATATCTCCTATGAGAAACCTTGAGAGAAAAAAGTGAATTAAATAAGGGCAATGGATTCTTTATGGACCATAGTGGGTACCACTCCCATGACTGCCTACCTCTTGGAGAAGTGAAAATATTCTGATTTTAATGTCATACATACACCTGCTGCACCAGAATAGAGCACTGTCATGTGGTAAGGAGGAGGACCAAGAGCGGTTCTGCCAAGACTTGCCATCTCTTCCTCTACCCACATTTTCCTTCAACTCTTAGCTGAGAACCCAGTTTTTAGTTAGATCATCTGGAGAACCATCTCTGGTCCGATGTCCTGCTGATAAAGGAGGACGTCTTCTGGCCCTGAACTTGCATGGCCACATCAAACAACAGAGCCCTCTAGACCAGTGTTTCTCAACATTTTATTGGTATGTACCCCTTGTGAAACCCTGTAGTCACCAAGTACCCCCTAGCATAGCAAACATTATCACAAGTACCCCTTGACAAATATATATTTCATCATAGTACAAAATTGGTTCTAAACAATTTCCAAGCACTTACTAATGCTTTTTTAATTACCGGTACCTAAAACACTAAATAAGATTTATTATTTTCTAAAACTCTCAATTTGTTATTCTTGGTTGAGTATATCAAGGCCAAGTACCCCCTGGAACGATCAGAAGTACCCCCTGGGGTACACGTACCACACATTGAGAACCTAGGCTCTAGACAACATACAGGCCACTGCTGACGGTGCTACTCAAAGGTCAGGCTCAGGTCAGAGGGTTGACAAAGCAGCAATAGTGTTGATGGAACGTGTCTGTTGGATTCTTGGCCGTAGAGTCATCCTAATGAAAAGTAAGAGGGAGTAAATACGGGGGTGTAAATAAATGGTTCATGACTCTAATTAAGTCACATTTATTATCATTTAATAATGACTTTTCAGTTCTTGTAGAAGTCCATTTACAATGTGTTCTCATTTAAATGAGTTAATAACTCAAAAATGAGAAATGATCTTCATCCACTAATGATCCCTGCTCATTCCATGGACCAGCAGCATCCGTTTGGGACATCAATCAATAGGTAATCTTGGAAAGCACCGCAATCATAAATAATGCTAATGTTTTGCTCAGCTTTCAACAGGAATAAAAGTAGGCACAAAAACTTCCAAAAAGTATCATCTCCCCCAGAAACACTACATGCTATTTACGAGTTTCTAAGAGGGCCTACACTGTCTTTTTTGTTATTTTTGGTTGTTTTGTTGCAGCAAAATTTGTCATCCTGTCTTCCATCCTTACCTGGCTCTGTCATAAACACGTACTGGCGTTTTGCAATCCAATAGTCAGTGCACAAGAAAACGTTAATATCCTGCTGCAGAACTATACCATCACGTCTCCCCATTATGATGTTAGTTCGGTAACTTTTGGAATGCAAAACGCCAATACATGTTTACAAGTCATCTGTAGGATGCAGAAGAGTCGTCTATATTAGGGCTGATCAAATCCGAATCCGGGAGATACCCGGATAGTTGCTATCCGGATATCTCCCAGTAAACCTTTGCAGGGGGGGGTTCAATCTTACCTGTCTGACGTCTTCTTCGTCCATCCCTGGCGCCTCCCACAATGCGTTCCACGTACATCACGTGACTACAAACACTTTCTCCTTCAACCCGAAAGGAGGAAGTGTTTGTAGTCACGTGACCGCCACGTGGAACGCATCGTGGGAGGCGCCCCGAGGGACTGACGAAGAAGACGTCAGAGAGGTAAGCTTGACCCTCCCGCCCACCCCGCACAGGTTTACTGGGAGATATCCAGATAGCAACTATCTGGGTATCTCCCGGATTCGGATTTGAGCAGCCCTAGTCTATATATTTTAGTTGCTATATTTGATACATTTATATTATTTATTATTATTAGGATCTATATAGCGCCAACATATTACGCAGCACTGCACAATTTTGCACAAAGGTTACAGTCTTACAGACATTGATAATGGGTGTGACGGATAGTTACCTGGGTGTGATGTCAAATTGTGGAGAATAACAATAACAATAATATTTATATACCGCTTTTCTCCCTGGGGACTCAAAGCGCTGAATAGCTGGTGCATTCTCGTAAATCTGATTGCTTTACCCTAAAGCAGGCCATACACTCGTTAGATTAGCAGCAGATAGATCATCAGATAGTTTTTTGATCTATCTGATGTGTTTAGGAACATTTTTTACTAGGAACAGATTTCCAATAGATTTCAGATTGAAATCTACCGAAAATCGATCTGATGGCATTTTTTTTGCCATCAGATTTCCATTAGGGCCAATGCAAAATGATACGCCATCTCAACAGATCGACCTAGATTTTCCAGCCTGCCAGATCAATTGAAATCGATCAAAATTGGCCGCAAATCGGTCAATTGGTCAATCGATTTTCAATCGACCAATCGATCGATGTTGATCGATCGGTCAAAAATCAGCTGAGTGTATGGGCCCCTTTAAACAGAAACTGATGTCAACCGTGAACTGACTAGAGGTCTTGCTTATATACACAGCCTGAGCAAATGTACTCAGGATGGTCTACTCACCTGAGTGAGTTAGCATATCCGGGAAGGGGGGGGGGTGGTAATCTCTACAAGGCTCATGCATATTAATCATGATGTAAAGGTGGTCATACACTGATAGATTTGCAGCAGATTTGACCATCAGATAGATGTCTATCAGATGCCTGACAGGTCGAATCTGACAGGAATCTATCTGATGTGTGCCACACACTAGGAACAGATTTCCAATAGATTTCAGAGTAAAATCTATTGGAAGTCTATTTAAAATCGATTTAAAGGCATTACTGCACCATTCGATCCAATGCAACTCTATGCTCCATCGATCTGCTGGCAGATTCTCTATCCTGTCAGATAGATCAAATTGATCGAAATCAGCCGCAAATCGATCAGTTGGCCATTTGATCGTGCATCGATTTGCAATCGATTGAACGCTGAAATCGACCAGTTTGGGCCCCTTAAGACTTGTAACAGACTGTTAGAATGATACCAAATGATACCAAATGATACCAAAGAATGATACCAAATCTGGACTCCCAGTTGCTACACACTTTCGGTCCAACGGACACAGCATGGATGATCTTCGTGTCACTGCCCTGAAGGGTGGCTTCAAAACGTCAAATGATCGATTAATAGCAGAAACAAAATTTATAAAGTGGTTCAAAGCTCTGGAGAACGGTTTGAATAAGGACAACAATTTTTTATATTGGTATGAGGCTGATGATATTTGAACTTTCTCAGCCATTTTAGCTGAACTTGTGAACTAAGAATTCATGATACCTCTGGGTCAATCCTAATCCCAGGTCTGTGAACATGGAGTAAACAAGGATCCTTATCTCAGCTAACAACATCTAACCCCATTCAGATGGTCTGTTTGAATTAAGGCATCTTAATGACATGTATTTATGCTTGAAAAAAATATCTGTTTTCCCTTTTGATGTTGCATGTATATAAGCTGTCTGTACCACCAGTTTGCAAACTAACAGGATATAAGCCCGACGAAGGCTGCAAGGCCGACAGCTTGCTTATTCTTATTCATTTTTAGTTAGCCAATAAATGGTATCATCCTGATTTAAAACTTCTTGATTTTACTGATGGCTAACACGGTACAATACCCTACTGCTAGACTGTTATAGGTTACACATGAGCCACTAGCTGCTAATTGTGAAACAAGTGAATGCCAAAATTACATATCACAGTTAGTAGTGAAAACTCACTATATGCAACTCAGCAATTTATAAATATGGTTAAGGATGTACATAACATGTGGGATGGGGCATCTACAGGCTATTCTCCTAACGTGCAGTTGATTTGTGTACAGTCAGATGGCACACAAGCGCACAGTAGGAGAGCTCTACCCATACCATATTCTAGTGTAAGGCTATAATGGGATAACACAAGGAGTAAGGGGAGTCAGTAAACTGTATATAAGATGGTTTGGATTGGATAAGGTTGGGGATGGAGCCCATGATGGTACGGACCTGGCTAACATAGACTACTCCTGATTTTCTACTTGCGTAAACACATTATTTTTTTATTACCTTTGAAGAATGTAAACGTTGGCAAAGGCCTAGCAGATGTAGGGTTGGGGAAATGCTTGAGCAGTCCTGTGCGTCGGAATGACTTGGGTGACTGACAGGAAATGATCAGCATTGAGCGCATCAGATCGCTGCTTGCATTAAGGATAGTATCTGCAAAGTGTGTATCGATAATTGGAGGAGGCACAATGGAGAGAGCTTTCCAGGTAAGAGTATGAAGCTGGTCGTTTGTGAAGAGGAACTGGTTGGGAGGAGGACAGACAGAAGCATCATCTGAGGAGTGACACAAGAGGTGGATGAGTCCGGTGGCACCCTTCACAATGGGCTAACTTGCTAAGCGCCAGTTCTCATGTAGACTGTAGGGATGGTCGGAAATTTCATCCGGAGAGGAAATTTCCGATTTTTCAATCGTAAATTGGCTTTCCGATCGGAAATCGACATTGGAAAATCGGATTTCTGTGGAATTCAGATTCACCACACCTCAGTGATTTTAGGCCAATCACAGCCCTCGGAAGCATTTGACCAATTAGAGAATGCTGAATTCTTAAAATGGAAATCATATTGACACAGTAACTATAGATCAGTGATGGCTAACCTTGGCACTCCAGCTGTGACAGAACTACATATCCCATCATGCCTCTGCCTCCCCGAGTTATGCTTAGAGCTGTCAGAGTATTGCAATGCCTCATGGGACTTGTAGTTCCACCACAGCGGGAGTGCCAAGGTTAGCCATCACTGGTCTAGGGCCAATCAGAAGACTCGGATACTACCGAGTCTTTTGATTGGCCTTAAATTTCCCAGGTTTTCTGATTTTTGCGGTAAATCACTGCAGTCTCTCATTTGTCCAATACTATCGAGTATTTCCAATTTTCTGTTTTCCAATTTATCACAAAAATTCAGAAAATCGGAAATAGTCGTATTGGATCAATCAGTGAATGCGGTGATTTACCATGAACATTGGAGACCCTCTGACATTTTAGGCCAATCAGAAGACTTGAAAATACTCTTCAGTATCCGAGTCTTTTGATTGGCCTATAATGACCACGGCAATCTGATTTCTGTTTTAAAAAGTCTGTATTCACTGATTGGTTGAATTCTTCCGAGTTCGGAACTATTTAGCCAATTAACTGTTGACAAGTATATTGTAATGTAAATGAATGTCTTTTAACTGTAATGTTTTGAGGATGTCCACAAAAGTATTATGATTGAATTTTGTAAAAACCCCAATACATTTTCGGAATTCCGAAATAAAAAATCCAATTACTGACAGTATATCACGGTAACGCAAATTGGCATTGGTGGAAATCGGTGTTTCCATGGAATCAGAAATTGGCATTTCCGACCATCCCTAGTAGACCACACAAGATAAGGTTACATTATATCTATCTGCAGTGCCGGTGTCTTGGCAGATGCTCCATATGGAAGAGGAGGCTGCAAACTCAGAAGGGAGGCTGCAAACTCAGAGGAGGGGCTGAAAACTCAGAAGGGAGGCAGCAAACTCAGAGGAGAGGCAGCAAACTCAGAAGGAAAGCAGCAAACTCAGAAGGGAGGCAGCAAACTCAGAAGGGAGGCAGCAAACTCAGAAGAGTGGCTGCAAACTCAGAAGAGTGGCTGCAAATGAGGAGCATGAAAGAAGGACGACCAAAGAGAATTGCACATTAAAGAGAGAGGCTTCTGTATATGGACAGTACACGTGGGATGCAGGGCCGGTTCTAGACGTTTTGCTGCCTGAGGCAAACTTGTGAGAATATGCCAACCCCCCCCCCCCCCCCCTCCCTGATTTGGAATGATCACACATTACTTTACTTTGCTTCATTTAATGTTCTCACATGACATGCTGCAGCTCAACACATTGGCTGGCTGTGAGTCTGACAAACTCACTGCTCACCCTCAGCCACTCCTTTCCTCCTCAGTCAGGACAGCAGTGCCACTTCCCCCCTTCTGCTGTGCAAATCACATGTAACACTGCTGCTCTCCTGCCTCCCCCCTCCTCACTCACTGTCAGACTCCTCACACACCACAACAAGCTGATTTTCCCCAATGATGCTCTCCTGCCTCCCCCCTCCTCACTCACTGTCAGACTCCTCACACAGCACAACAAGCTGCTTTCCCCAAATGATGCTCTCCTACCTCCCCCCTCCTCACTCACTGTCACACTCCTCACACAGCACAACAAGCTGCTTTTCCCCAATGATGCTCTCCTGCCTCCCCCCTCCTCACTCACTGTCAGACTCCCTCACACAGCACAACAAGCTGCTTTTCCCCAATGCTGCTCTCCTGCCTTCCCCCTCCTCACTCACTGTCAGACTCCTCACACAGCACAACAAGCTGCTTTTCCCCAATGCTGCTCTCCTGCCTCCTCCCTCCTCACTTACTGTCAGACTCCCTCACACAGCACAACAAGCTGCTTTTCCCCAATGATGCTCTCCTGCCTTCCCCCTCTTCACTCACTGTCAGACTCCTCACACAGCACAATAAGCTGCTTTTCCCCAATGCTGCTCTCCTGCCTTCCCCCACCTGTCAGACTCCTCACACAGCACAACAAGCTGCTTTTCCCCAATGCTGCTCTCCTGCCTTCCCCCTCTTCACTCACTGTCAGACTCCTCACACAGCACAACAAGCTGCTTTTCCCCAATGATGCTCTCCTGCCTTCCCCTCCTCACTCACTGTCAGACTCCTCACACAGCACAACAAGCTGCTTTTCCCCAACAATGACCTCTTCACCTTGCTGGCTCTTCTCTGACTGCATGCTGTTATTGTAAACACAGTATAAAACATGTTGTCCCTGTAATCTCTGCACCTGATGCAAATGTTTCACCTTGCTTAATGAGAAAACCGGCCCTGATGGAATGGCGAGGTTGCACAAATGTCTATCCGACAGAAGATTAGAGCAATCTTATCCCTTCACTTGGCTTCTATGCCAATATGTAGTAAATCAGAAAGAGGTTTTCAGTAGGAAATGACAGGAGGTAGTTAACTTGTTAATGTGAGCTCTGAATATGGAAACGAAATCAAATGTTACCCCTAAGCAATGAGCTGGAGGAAATTGAGTAATTGTTGCGTTGTCAATGTTAATTGTTATGTCAGGCAGGGAAACTAATTCACAAAGACGGAAAAGAAAATTACAATTCTTCTTTTGTTCATAGTGAGTTTAGGAAAGTGAGAAGGCATAAATGAGGTATCCTCCTATTCAGAAATCACAGAATATCTTCCCGGAATCCTTTACATGTTTCTTGGATCACATGAGTGAAAACTAAACTGAGACGCAAACATTTCCAGCTTGCCTGCAAATTATAAGCAGCTTGGAATTGGGTCACTCACAATCGTCTGAAATTCCATTTTGCCGACCTTTCTTAAAGCAATTTGCATTTAAAGTAAACCCGAGGTGAAAATAAACGGATGAGATAAACAATTATATTTATCCTCTTACTCCTAAAAATGACTTTTTAAAGTATCCCAGAGTTTTCTTTTATATTTAAACATTTGCAAAATAGGTTGAATGTTTTGTTGCCTCTGCTCAGTGGCAGCCTCTTAAGTGTCCCAGAGTTAGAAAAAGATCAATAGTTTATGTATTTTATCTCTCCTCGCCCTCAGAAGTTGTATTCTGCCAGGAAAACTTTTATGGCCGTAATTTGCTTATCAGTGATGTTTACTATATTCCAAACAAGACAGAAACTGTCAGTTCCATGCCTAGAAATTAACACTTTCAGGCAGCAAAATAAAACAAGTAAAGATCCTAGTTATTAATATGTTTTGTACTGTACATACACCTATTTATCTCATCATGTCACATATCCCCTCCGGTACACTTTAACTTTTATGCAGGCCAGATTTTTATTGTTTGATTGGCCATCTCAAACTATGATCCGTAGTTACTGACTACGAGGGCTATCATAGAAACAAGACAAGTATTGAACTTTTGAAGTTAGCTCAGTAATGGACAATGTTATGGGAGACCTTTGTAGGCATCCTTCGAGGATAAAGAATGATAGCTAATAATGTAAATATATGTATCTACGTAGGTAGTTGACTTATATCCCTAATCCAATAACACCTCACAATGAATGTATCTCATTGGTGTATCATTTAGTAGACAGATCCGTAGAACTTCCATCTAGGCCAGATTTTGATGGCTACATAGTTCTGGTGCCCAGGTTTGGCATTTAAGTTTTTGCCCTAGGACAAATCTGAGACTATGTTCTTACTGGTGCTTGTTGAAGTGGGGATCTCCGTTGTAAAGAAAAGGTCTGGTGGAGGACACGACCATGGTTTGGAGGAGGACACGGCCATGGTTTGGAGGAGGACATGACCAGAGTTTGGTGGAGGACATGACCAGGGTTTGGTGGAGGACACAGACAGAGCTGTATTGGAGCTTTTACCAAGGTAACTCAAGGCCAATTCTCAAGAGAACAGTTGCAGAGAATGTGTCTATTTTGGGTGGTTGTCACACTTCAGGACCATATCAGTACTGGACAAGCGGACAGGGTCAGTGGGAGCCCACTTATATGCACTTCACTTGAGTCCATGCTTCCTCCTCCTCCCGGCTTTGGAAGGAGGAAGAATCATATTTACAAGATACGCTGTGAAGCGTATGTAAGTAAACTCTCCCTGACCCTGTACTCTTCTTCAGTACTGATATGGTGCTGAGGGTGTTGCTCCGCAGTATTTGGGTGTTTTCCGAGTTCAATATGCTGAATTCAAACACTAACACTGGTCAACGCTGTGATTATATGAAAATTGCTAAATATATAAATAAAATGTGCATTTGATGACACAGATAAGGAGTTCAATGTTAGTGACTCCCACGTTTGCAAGAAGTAATAATGCTTGCTTCTGGGCACCTACCGGAATAGGCAAGTCTTTCCTTTGTGCCCTTGAAAGCCAGCTGCACACCCACAACTGCAAATGTATAACACATCTATAGCAGCTAAATTTATAATCAATTGCAGAAACATCTAGCAGTCTTTTTGTACTACTCCAACTCTGGACTTCAGCCTCTTGTTTGAAGACTCTATTTTATGCTTTACTGTACATGGGGTTAAGGTCATGATCAGCTCAGAGATAAGGAGGGTCACAAACTCGTATTAATATCTTTTATTTTTAAAGTACCAACATATTACCTAGAATTGAGTAATACACAGGCCAAGCTGCTCTATAGCACATGTACATACAAGTACAGGAGGAGGAGATGGCTCTATTTAATCAGACCTAATGTGCAAAGCTACTAGCAAACCTAATGGGATGAGGGAGGGGTTTCCAAAGTGTTGGAGCAGCTCCAAAGAAGTCTTGGAGCCATCCATGGGAAGACATTTATTACTGATTAAATCATTAGAATGTACTTGGAACAGAAGAGAGTACAATTAGGATTGTATCAGTGCACCAGGCCTCCCATGACATAATAAAAATTAAAAAAGTTTAGCGTTCTTTTTAATAAAATTGGTTAACTCCAATTCTACTTTGCCAGTTGTTGCTTTGAGAAGATTGAAAACTTGATCTTCAGACCCATTTATTATTTCCTCCCTGCCTGATGTCTGAAATGGGGTTCTGAAGTTGAATGTTCGCTCGCCCCGGTTGCCGGGAAGATAGAGACAATGACAATAATGAATTTGATGGCACGATAACTAACGGAAGCATCAACTCAGCTTGAGCCACATAAGTCAATTTCATTGTTCAATAACAAATTGTAAGAGCGGAGTTTGCGGGGAGTGAGTTAGGTACATGTGACCTTTATATAATGCAGCAGACTGGCTGATGCGGCCCAGTGGTGCCGTTCGTACAAGAGGTTTTCCCTTTGTGTTATTTTTTTTTTTTTTCGCTTAATACAGGATGATGTAGAGAGGAACATACAGCTACAAACTCTCAGGGCCCTTTCACACTGACGCGCTGTGTCGTGACAAGTTACTGCACTGTTACTGCAGGGCAATGAAAGTCTATGGTTGCTTTCATAGTACTTGCGGCGCGGTGTAGTGCGCTTGAAGTACTCAATCTCATGCGCTTCCAAAACTATGTTATCTGCATCAACGTGCGGCGGACCAGAAGTCATGTAAGTGTATGGGGACGCAGGGATTTTAAAAATGTTGGCGGTGGCGGTGCGGAAACATTGTGACCCGCACACACGGAAGCGTACTTTTACAATATGCTTCCGTGCATTTCTAAAACAGGAAGTGACCACAAGCGTCACTTCCTGTTTGGCCGGATGTCAGACAGGGAACACTGCATAGTAATGCGGTATTCCCTGAAAGCCTGTTTTTGGTAGTGCGGTGGGCTCACTGCATTGCACCGCAATGACAACACCAATCCACAGTGTGAATACAGCCTCAGTCTACAGGTGCCCACACGTTTGATTCCCTCATAGACCCGATGGCTCTGACCAGATTTGTCAATGACCAGAGATGGTTGGAAATGCCAAATTCCAAATCTGCCGAAAATTCCAAAAAATTAACACAATTCCAGAACAAATCTGAATTTTGCAGATTCTGTGTTTGCATTGTTAAATGCAAAATTGTAATTTATTGTGAATATATTTTTCCACTTAAAATAAATAAGGGTAAATATGGTTCGCGATTTGCAAAAAATATGCTTGCAGTAGGTTATAATTCAGCTTTAAATTCTTGTTTAGAACTTTCACATTTTAGCTTAGAATTTTTTGCATTTATATCCCTTGAGCTTGCTCAGTAGACATTTTTTGCTGTTTTTTTGCAAAAATGTCTATTGAGCATGCTCAAGGGACATGAATGTGAAAGTTCTAAAAAAAAAGACAATTTTAACTAATTTTGGAGGGCCAGAGGCGTTTTATTTTTTTTATTTTTTCACTTCCTGATCACTATGATGGCTCCTTATCACTGTCTTTGGACATCAGAGATCTGTGCTGGTGTAATGCCTGGCAGATCTCCTGCTTTCTTTCAGCTGCTATGCCCCAATCTATCACCACCGTCTTCACCCTATGTGGCACGTCCCCGTTTGAACGGGAGGTGAGAAAATAACACCTGCCTGACTTCAGTTACACCCAGGCCTTGGAGGTGCAAGGTATAGCAGCTAAGGCCTAGAAAGCCAGAATACCACCAGAGGTCACCACTGAGGCTAGCAACACAGTTTAGCAGTATCACATACACAGTTTAACAGTTCAGCAGTAACACACGGGTTATTACCTGGGTTCAGAAGGATGAGGCTATCAACGTCGTGTGTTAGCAGTAGCAAAGATGACAGACAAGTCCATGGGTAACAAGTAATCCAAGCAGCAAACAAAGGAGTATCCAGTAAACAAGAAAGGGTCAGTCCAGGCAGCAATCAAGGGGAGTCCAGTAACTTTGCAGAGGTCGGTCCAGGCAGCAGGCAAGCGGTAATCCAGGAATCAAACAGAGGTTAAATAAAACAGTAGTCCAATACAAGCTGAGGTCAAGGTCCAGAATATCAAAACAAGATTCAGAGTGCGCAACTAGCAACTAGCCAAAACTATGCTTATCATGAGTGATGACTGGGAGCACTCTGCACATTTAAATAGCAAATATTCTCCAATCAGTGACTGGTCACCTTCCGCTCAACCAATCACACAGCAAGGCACAATCAGCTAGAGATCAGCTGACACCGCTCTAGTCAGCTGAGCGGGTCAGCTGACTATTGTTTACCCTTGCAGAGTGTGTACTGTGAGCGCACCCTCTGCCTATGAGTGTGTGGGGACAGTGAGTCACTGGCTGGGCCGGCGGCGGGGAACAAGCACTGAGACCCGGAAGTGACAGATTCTGCCCAAGTCTCGGAAGCGTTCTTATAAATAACAGGTGCATTCCTTACAGCCGGTAGGTACGCACTATTGTGTCTCATGCTTTGGAGCCACCAGCGTTAGAACTATGACACATCAGGCATAGGCAGCCATAAGTGCAGTGTAGTTTTAGCTGTCAGTGGTCCTGAACCGGTTAAGCTGAATTGTTTTGGAATTTAAAAGCCAGAATTTAGTGAATTCCAACTTTCAACTCAAAATTGCAAAAGCCAGAATTTAGAATCCTGGGAAATCTGGATGCTCATCCATTTCAAGAGTTGACTCCTGCAAGCCAAAATAATACACAGTTTTTCAATTGAAAGTGGTAAATTTGCATTCTAAGGGAGGGGGGAGGAGCAGCAGGGGACCGACAGCTGCACAGCTGAGTACGCAATGGATATGATTAGATGCAAAATAATCCTATGCAAAGCAATATAAGATCCATTCACGTTAGTGCTTTCAGAATGGATCCGTTCTGGTGAGTGGAACAAACGTTACTTTTCAGGATGAAGCAAAGCAGATGGCAAAGGAGGCCGATGGAATCAATGCTAGCCTATGAGGATGTACGGTGTCCATAGTCACTGGGCTAGTCACCGCTTATGTTTTACGCATACTCACCTGCCGCTTTCAATTCATATTCTCCGCCACTGCTGCCACCTGCTGCTTGGTCCACTGCATGGGCGAAGCACCTCTATACAGATCCAACAGCCCCAGGCTACAAATGGCTTGCAATAGACCAATGGAATCCCTACCTCCACTGGTGGTGGACCAGTGAAAATCCTGTCTCCTGCTCATTGGTCTTTTGCAAACCAATGACAGCCTGATGCTTCTGATGGGGTTCTTGGATATGAATACCGGCATTTTTTCCATGCTGGGGACTCAAAAGGGTGCGGAACACAAATGCAATGGCGACACGTACTAAGCGGGCGGGAATGTGAAAATGGAATGACAGGGGCCGAACAATTGGGTAGGCCACACATGGGCCTGTGGCAATCTCCACTAGTTAAGTCATGTGAGGTAAATTGTAGTTAGGCCTGACAGGATAGTTCTCAACACCCAGCTCACTTTCCCTCTCTGAGGTGAGCTGGATGTTGATTGGCTAAGAGAGCTCTGCAATGCAGGGGAGCCTTTGGGGGGCTCTGATTGGTCGGCAGGGCAGGTAGATAGAAGGGAACAGGTGTTGCTATGCCCTGAGGAAGATTAGGCCGACCAATCAGAGAGGAATTAAGTGTATATAAAGGAGGTCCGTGCCCTATGAAGCTGCCTGTCACCCCTGTGGCATAGGTGAGCTCCCCCCCCCCCCCCCTTCCCCTTTTCTTTAAATTGATTCGTCGTGGTCAAATTTTATTTGGAGAAGTTCGAGTTTCAAGGATTGGGGTCGTATTCTTGTTTATTAAAGAGCATATCTGAACTGTGGTAGTTAGATATGATTAAATGGTGTTTATGCAATATTTTATTAAAGTTGGTTTATCGACCTCAAGTTATTTATTCCACTTATTTTATGATATTTGATTTACCAAATAAAATTGGCCACGACCTTAAAATGCCAGCTCTGGAGTCTTATTTGTTTGTTATTTATGTTAGGTTAAGTTAAATGGGGTTGAGAGGGGTATTGTCTACAGGTCCATGGAAAAACCAAAGAAAAACCGATGTTGTAACAAACTGATCCATGTAAATGGAAAAGCAAACTGCTTTTATGGGATGAGGTTTGCATCCAGTAAGGTGTGGCCCTGGCCTGACTGCATAATATATAGAGGATAGCAGTAAGGGCCCGTTTCCACTTGTGCGGTGTGAATTCGTTGTGGAAAACGCAAAAACGAATTTGCATGCAGATGCAAACTTTACCGCAAATTTGTGCAAATTTTCACATTTTTTTGTAAGTATGCAGATTTAACCATGTCAGTGCCTGTGTGCTTTTACGTACATTGATTTTGGACAAAAACATACGCATGGAAAATTTGCATTGCGAAAACGCATGCAAATTTCCTATTAATTACAGTGTGTGTGAATCGCAGACCGTCCTGCGTTGTGCGAATTCTGATGGCTCTGCTGTGCAGATTTTTCCTGCACAGAAAAACGTTCTGTTTTCCTGAGAAGTGGAAACAGGCTAATTAAGTTGTATTGGTGGTGCGAATCTGCGTGCAGAAAACGCATGCAGATTTGCGATAGTGGAAACGGGCCCTAAAAAGTGGTCACATTGCAGAACCACATCCTGCACTTATAATGGGAACTTATAGCTGCCTCTATGTATCCATACGGTACAGTCGCCGGCTATAGCAACTAGGAGCAGTATTTTTAGATCATGAACAAGCAGTGATCAGAACATTTGATGAAGCAAGCAATCAGCGTAGGAGAGATGTAGGGCGACAGGCACTCTACACAGCAGCCTTTATAAGAGGGACTAGCTACATTAAAGAGGAACTCCAGTAAAAATAATTTAATAAAAAAGTGCTTCATTTTTACAATAATTATGTATAAATGATTTAGTCAGTGTTTGCTCATTGTAAAATCTTTCCTCTCCCAGATTCACATTCTGACATGTATTACATGGTGACATTGTTACTGTGGGCAAGTTATGTAGCTGTTTCTAGCTGCTCTGGCTGTTACAGACAGCTTTAAACAGCCATTTCCTGTCTGTGAACATTGTTACATTGTGGCAGTTTGCCCAGAGTACCGCGGTATTCAGAGCCTCTTGTGGGAGGGGTTTCAGCACAAAATTAGTCACACAGCGCCCCCTGATGGTCTGTTTGTGAAAATCATTCTATTTCTCATGTAAAAGGGGGTATCAGCTACTGATTGGGATAAAGTTCAATTCTTGGTTGGAGTTTCTCTTTAATACTAATGGTAAGAAAGAAGAAAAATCTCTTTTATCCCCACAAAAGCCTCAGAAGAGGTACCATAAGCAATCAAATCTGTGCTTCATTTACCTATACTGCACTATACTAGGAGGAACGAAGAAGCCAAATAGCAGTGAAACTTATATTATCCCACCTTATATTGCCATACAGTAATCAAACATTCCACAGTGATGCAGCTGTCAGCAGGAAAGATGTCGCCACCCTGGGATACATTTCAGAATGTAAATCAGGGTGAGGGAAGATTTTAGAATTGGCAAACACTGGCTAAATAATTTCTAAACAAATGTTGTATAAAGAAAATAATTAATTAAATAATAATAATTAAATAATTGTTCATTACATTATTTTCAGTACATTTTCTCTTCAACCTAAAAGTGGGCACCCCGAATAATATACTACATTCTATATGTCACTACGGTGCATTTTCAAGTGATCTTGTTTTTTATTCATTTTAATTTGAAATTGTCTGTTAGGTGTCACAGGTTTATGACACCTAAATGGAGAAGAATATGGAGGCTGACATATTTATTTCCTTTTAAACAATACTAGTTGCCTGGCTGTCCAGTGGATCTTTTCTGGCATCAGTAGTGTCTGAATCTACCTTCTTAAATGGCTAAAACTATTACAGGCAAAGGCTCAACAGGACAGTCAGACAATCTGCATTGTTTAAAAGGAAATAAATATGGCAGCTCCCATATCCCCCTCACTTCAGGTGTGCTTTAGTACTCTTATCTAGACCATAATGGTACAGTATGTATGTTGTGAGGTTGCAGAAAGGTCTCTGGTACAGTATTTCTACGTCCTCTGTAACTTCATCTAAGCCACAAGGGCGTACGGTAGATATACATCCTGTAACTGAAGCACATCTGTGCAGTATTGGGCATTACTCCTGTACACACCTCTGTCACTATCTGATGCAGCACTAATTGGTGAAATGGAATATATGTTCCCTTAACCAATAATATTGATTTTTACCATTAAAAATATTTTTATTTTCTCAGTTCATAGTGAATAATGCACACTGCAGCATTATTTCAGCATCAACTATCGTCACCATAAATTGTGACAGGAACAGACCGGTATTCTACGTTTTGTGATAAAGGGTATAAACAGCCAAACAAAATGTGTGTTTTTTATCTATAGTAGCGCTCAATTTTTTTCCCTTTCCCCATTAAAATGCACAGAAAACAAAATTGTGCTAGGGAAAAAATGCCATACAACGAAAGTTGTCTTGAAAGAAAAAAAAAGCAAGAAAGAAACTAAAACAATATTTATTTCATTTAGGTGTCATAAGTAGGAATAAAGTTATTGCTGAAAAAAAAAATAGGGACATACCGTAGCTAAAATGTCAAAACTGCTCTCGTCCATAAGGGGGAAACAAGGTCTTGATGTGAAGTGATTTTAATGCACAGCTTGGCAAATACATTCTCATTTCTGTACCAACGCCAAGAACTTTTTATTTAATAATGCTTTTTAAAAATAAAAGAATTTAATAAGCCAGATTATATCGCTGTCTTTTCCGGGAACCTGAATAAATCATGCTGGGATATCCGCGCAGAAACAAGGCGGTGACAATGCTTTTTGCCTACAACTTTATCTAGAACAAAAAACAAAGTTCGTCTTACCTCACTGTGTAAATCTCACGCCACCTCCGCCTGCATAATTCCTGCTTACACGGTCGTCTTTTCTATTTTCATATTACTTTATACAAGATTGAACGATTACAAATAATAATGATGCTAATAAAAGCAGCCAGGGCTTAGCGGTCTCCGCTGTCCTATCAATAATACAAAACAGGCTGCTAATATTGCAAATCACACCACATAATCAAAATAGATAGCTGTGCAGAATCATATACCACTTCATTACTTAATCATAAAATGACTTTCGTGCCAGGAAGGCCCTTATTTATTTATACTTCAATTTCACGTTTCCCCGAACTAATACACCAGTGATGGTAACATCTATCAGTATAGGTTAAAAAGGAAGTCCGCACTGAGCAGATACATGGGGGCCGCCATGTCTGATCCTTTCTCAGAAATACTGGTGCAATTTTTCTGACAAAGAGAAATAGGACAGTACTGCTTCCAGGTGGCCGGCAAAGATGGGAAAATCTTCTGAATCTTTTTTCCCATCAACTACATTTTAATGAGTAAATTTAATAATAACGTATCATAGAAATCTTACTTTTATTCAGCAAACTCTAAGCTTGGTACGGTGAATAGCGAGCGGAGGTGTGACCCGGAGATCACATGTTTCCGGCAGATAAAGAGAAGGCTTTACCGTGTCCCAGTTTACGTTACATGTTGTGTATAAAGCGTCTCAGCAGCTCCACTGCTTCTTTCTGTACAGCGACATGAAGGTTTGTACTCAGCAGTAGGGAAGGTGCGTCAGTGAGGTCAGGGGCGGCACCTGCTGGACGCTAGGCTCTGCTGCGAGGCATGGCACTTTACTCTTGACATTGAAAGAAGTGCACTTAGCCTTTGCAGAAATCAGCCTGCCATACTTGCCTGAATTTACTCTCTTAACCTCCCTCCCTACTGAGTCATGATAAAAGATGTGACTTTGTAGGAGCAGGCTGAGTGGACTGGAGGGCAGAGGCAGCCAAGTGTCAGAACACAGCCGCACAATCCTTGCTGAAATGAGAGAAACTGCACATCCCATCCAAGGAACAATGTGACAGGGGGATACAGAGGCACCAGAAGAATAAACATGTCAAAAAAGTTTAAAATTTGTGGAGGCAGCGGTGGCCTTACCTCCTCCAAACAGACACAAGATATGCCAATAGTAAGACAAGAATAACAGAGGTGCCAGCAAGTATAAAATAGTTAAAATCCGCTTAAAAGGAGAGATGTAGGTGGGTACACCTCTCAGGTAAACAATAGACCAGCCGATAAGCCGTTAATTTATAACCATGATATTTATTGGGGATTCTCCAAAATGCAACGCGTTTCACGGGCAAAACTCCCGCTTCATCAGGCAATCGGATAGGAGAAACACAGTAGTAGGCCCGTTTCTGGGTCAAGCGCCTCTATATGCCAACAAACTTTAGCAGAACAAATGTATTTACATACTCCAGGGGAAATGCAACGCGTTTCGCAGGTATGACCCCACTTCATCAGGCAATAGTAGGTACAGTGCAGGTCTGGAGCCAGGCCAAGCGCCTCTGTGGCACACCTTACTGTACCCATACACTGTGCCTCATATATTACTGGTCAGGAGCATCATACCTGCCCCTCTTGTCACGGTGTCACACCCAGGGCAGACTGCTCATGACGCTGCCTGAACGACTTATGTTAGGCAGCGTCTGCCAATGGGTGGCATCCCGCTCGCTCACCTCCCTCCCCGGCCGCCACTCAATTACCTTCTCAAGTTGGCGGCCCCCTCCTCCACCACAGTCCACAGATCCCTTTCGCTAGACCTCAGATCAGTGGTGACCCGGCCGAAGACAGCGGTGTGGTTCCTGTAGTGGCGTATATACAGGAAATACTTACTGTCACAAGCCCCCTAGTGGCCGAACTGCTCAATGCCTTCCAATCTGTTTCAACCCACAGGCCATCCAACCTCGTGGATGCAACCAATGTGCTGAAACCGCTAGAACTGGGCAGCAGACAGGCTAGGAGGGAGCGTGTGAGCAACACAAACACCTTACTACATGATTTTTCAGGTATCTGCCACCACCTCTGTACAAGGACAGAGAAACCTGCTCTGACTATTCTAAACCTGTGAATAAAATTGTTAAAAACAGGCTAGTCCAGCTGAAACAATACAATACTTCAAGTAGCGAATCTTCAGGAAGGCTAAAATTATTTCTGCGGTGCTTAAACCGGGTATGCAGCCGAGGAAAAACTTTAAGGCCGGCTTCACACTGCATAATGGTAGTGCGGCAGGTGGCTACTTATATTGGAGGCAACGATACTTGGCTAACCTATACTGTGGGGGCAACCATACCTGGTATACCTATAGGGAGCAACTATCCCTGGCTAACCTATACTAGGGGCAACTATACCTGGCTACTTATATTGGGCGACCCTATACCTGGCTACCTATGCTGGGGTCACATATACCTGGCTACCTATACTGGGTGCACCTATACCTGGCTACCTATACTGGGTGCACCTATACCTGGCTACCTATACTGGGTGCACCTATACCTGGCTACCTATACTGGATGCACCTATGCCTGTCTACCTATACTGGATGCACCTATGCCTGTCTACCTATACTGGGTGCACCTATACCTGGCTACCTATACTGGGTGCACCTATACCTGGCTGCCTATACTGGATGCACCTATGCCTGTCTACCTATACTGGATGCACCTATGCCTGTCTACCTATACTGGGTGCACCTATACCTGGCTACCTATACTGGGTGCACCTATACCTGGCTACCTATACTGGGTGCACCTATACCTGGCTACCTATGCTGGGGTCACATATACCTGGCTACCTACCTAACTATACTGAGGGTGTTTTTTTTTTCTTGCATGCGATGCAAATTGTTGGCTGCTCTGCGATCATTCCAAATTGGTGTGTGTGTATGTGGGGGGAAGGGGATGGCACATCCTCACAAGTTTGCCTCAGGCAGAAAGACGTCTAGAACTGCCCTTGTCACACCTTACTGTACCCATACATATCCATAGGCCTCATTTATTACTGTGCCATAGTATATGCTGGTGCTGTATACTATACATCTTTAATAATAACAATAATGCGATTGGCTACTTTTCTTATACCTCCCAACATTTCAATGTCCCAAAACGGGACAATTAGGCCACACCCCTGGCCACGCCCCCAACCCCCTAGTCACGCCCACCCCAGGGGAAAAAAAAGTTTTGTTTTTTTAAAATAATTTTGTTATTAAATTACTCCCAAATGGGAGGATGCCGGGGTGGTGGTGGTGAGGAGGAGGAGGGGGGTGGCCAGGCAGAGAGAGGGGGGAAAAAAAGCCGATCGAGGCACCAGCCCGCCCGGTATGCGGCATGGATGGCCGCCGCCGCCATCATTATCCTTCTCCCTCCCTCCTAATATGTCCCCCAGTGTCCCCTTCCCCCCGCACAGTAATTATGGGCAGCGGAGCGGGCAGTGAGTCTTACCACTGCCTCTTCGCTGCGTACCGGGATCTCCTCTGATCTTCTCGCTTCCTGTGACGTCACAGGAAGGAAGATCAGAGGAGATCCCGGTACGCAGCGGAGAGGCAGTGGTAAGACTCACTGCCCGCTCCGCTGCCCATAATTACTGTGCGGGGGGAAGGGGACACTGGGGGACATATTAGGAGGGAGGGAGGGAGAAATAAATAGCGGCGGCAATCTATCCCGCATGCAGATCCCCGGGGCTGGTGCCTCGATCAATTTTTTTCCTTCTCTCTGCCCAGCGGCCGGGACAGAAGGGGGGCAGCGCGGGATGGCGGGAGGGGCCCCCCAAATCGGTACAGTCCCGATCAAATCGGGACTGTTGGGGACTATGGCCTTAAGATGACCCCGGCATGTCTCCTTCTCCCCAGCTTAGAGAATTGATGGCCATACATAACTCTGACGCACCGATCTGCCGCTCCCGGCCCACCGCTTGTGCATTAACACCGCCAGACTGTGACTTATAGAAGTTTGACGGAATCAGTTGGGTGATGGAGAGGAACGGATGAGTAGTCGCTGGTCCTCTGTTCTGCGCGTCTCGGAGTTTAGACAAGTGATGAGGCCGGGGATTGTGTGAGAGTCTCCAGAGTAGAAAGACATTTATCATATAGACATACCTCTTGCAGATGACCCGTAACTCTTATAACAGTCAAGGAGATATTTTTCTGCTAGAGGACACAGCTAAAACCACAGCATTTATGTTGAACTAAAAAAAGCCAGTTCAGTCACATAGAATTTGTGCTATCAATGCACCTACACACCAATTTTTTTTTCTGGATGTCAGCTATTATGCAGACATCCTTGATTCTCTGATTGGCCAAATACTTCTGAGTTGGAAGCATTGGGCCAATCGCAGGCTGCAGAAAAGTTCCATGGAAATTTGAGTACTGCTGATAACCAATCTCAAGACTCGGTAAAACTTGGTAGTATCTGAGTCTTGTGACTGATCTAAGATTTTTGTGTTATTCTGATTTCCAAGTTAAATTTCCAATTTTAGGCCCAGCACAACACTTGGAATTTGGAAATACTAGACATTATTGGGCCTATCAGAGAATGTGGAGCTTTAGGTTTTTTCCCGAGTTTTATAATTGGTCTAAAATATCTGTGGTATTCAAATTTCATGGAAAATGTCTGCAGCCTGTAATTGGTACAATGCTTCTAAGCACTGTGATTGGGCTAGTATTTCTGTGATTAACCGATATACGAGACTCATTTCCTATACAGAGTACATAGAGACGTATCAATAGGGGGTACAGAGGTTGCGACCACATCGGGGCCCTTGGGCAAGATGCACTTCCTGGTTTAAGTGTGAGCAATATCCGACTGAGCCCGCCTGGGCATGTGCAAGAACACGGACGGGCTCATGTGGCCATTGCATGCACTTGAACCAGTAAGAGGAGCTGCGCTGCGCCAATGTGGGGGGTTCATGCTCAGCAACGGGGGATGGGGGGAGGCTTGTTACAATCGAGGGAGCTTCATTAGGATCCTGAGGCTTTCCTCTCTAAATAGTAAGTAGCAAATTTTGAGGGTTTACTATAAAGGGTGAAACTAACATATGAAATAGATGCATTACATGCAAAGCGAGATATTTCCAGCATGTATTTATTATTATGTAGATGATTATAGCTTACAGCTTATGAGATCCTCAAAATCAAAATCTCAGCCCATTAGAATATTGGGTACTTATCCGTTAGCCGGGCGCATCCGGCAGGTGGCGCTGTTGAGGTTAATTCCAATCATAATTACTTCACGTCAACCTGTGAATGTAAACCGCCGGATGCGCCCGGCTTAAACAGATCAAGCCGCCGGCTTGCTTCGTGAGTGTCTCGCTCTCCTCCCCCTCTTGCCCTCTCTCGTATGAGCCTTGGGGAGGGGACATGCGTGTCCCCCCAGAGTCGTTCGTCGCGACATTGCAACGAACGACTCTGGGGGGACACGCATGTCCCCTCCCCAGTGTTCTATAGGAGAGAGGGCAAGAGGGGGAGAAGAGCGAGACACGAAGCAAGCCGGCGGCTTGATCTGTTTAAGCCGGGCGCATCCGGCGGTTTACATTCACAGGTTGACGTGAAGTAATTATGATTGGAATTAACATCAACAGCGCCACCTGCCGGATGCGCCCGGCTAACGGATAAGTACCGAATATTATGACATTGGCCTCAATTTGTCTTTAAGTTAACTCTTCAATCCTTAAAATAACTCCAGAATTCTAAAGTTAAAGAAAGGCTGTTAATTAACTGCGTGTGAAAATAACTACAGAGGATCTTATCTACAGAGGGGGTAACTTAACTACAGAGGAGGTAACTTAAGGAATGAAGAGATAAGATAACTCTCTCACTGTGTGAGGTAAGTTTTCTCTTGCCTTATTATCTGCAGCATGTTCTTAGTGAATTGAGGCCAATGTTCAATATTCTTGGCTCAACGTTTCAGACTCCAATCAGCTAATTCATCCAAAACACCTGCAAAGGGCTCCTATTTCATAGATTAGTTTCACCTTTTAAGCTGAACTACTGAAATAGATGAATTTTTGTACGATATTCTCATTTTTGGAGTTTCACCTGTAAGTTCTCACACTGGCCGTATACCACAATATTCTAATTTTTCGAGTTTCTCCTGTAAGCTCTCACACTGGACGTATACCACAGTATTGCCTTTTTAACCTGCACGTTAGTTATTGGTTTATTAACTCGCTTTGCATTGTTTGGCTTCAGACCTGCTTTCCTTCTCGTTTATTCGGCTGGAATTCTTGGAACAGATAATTCTTTAGCTCTGATGTGAAATTGGGAGAAAGGTTGTCTCGGTCTTTATTTTCCGCTGCTGTCCGGTTTGATTAGCGCGGCGGAGCGGCTGATCGCACCTGGCACCTTGGACCAGTCACATCTGGTAACTGGATGTCGTCTTGTCGTGTCACTCGCAGGCAGGCCAGCAGTGGTAATACAGCAGGAGACATTAATAGGCTATTTAGCGATCCTCAGACAGACTTAGAAAGTAGTTATCTGCCCTCTAATACATGGTAATATATTGGCTCTTTGTGCTGGAACTCACATCCCGCCTGACAGAGATGAATGGCGCTGGCCATTTTTCCTGGAATGTCACACTTCTCCCAGGAGTCAGGAAAAAGACGCCTGGTTCCAAGTAAAAGGCCTTTGTTTTATGTTTGTGCCTTCTTCTGCAAGCAGAGCGAATCCCACAACACACCGCACTCATTAGCTTTACTTTATACGCACTGATATCATCTACAGAACTTCTTACGCATTTCAAGTGTTTAAATAATGGCCAAATATAGTCATAGCTCCCAGCTGTCCCTTTTTCAGAGTGACAGTCTCTCTTTGGGACCTCTGTCCCTCTTTCCTCCTCATGTGTCCCTCTTTCAGGACTCATGTACAGATCTATGTAAATATATCTATTTTTATACTGAAAAAAATATTTCTATCATTTAAATTTATATATTTTATTTATTTTCAAATGTTAAAATGAAGGAAAACATCTGACGATGGAAAGGACCAGTGTGGTTTGAACGATAAAACTGCACCTTTTGCTTCTGAATTAATTGTGATATGCATGATGAGGGGTGTGGTGGGGCATGGTTAGAGGTGTGGTAGGGGCGTGTCTTGTGAACCTAAAGCGTTTTGGTCATGTCACTGACTGTCCTCAGAGGAGCTCCCAATCTAATCCTACCATAGTCATAGTCTAATGTACTACCATATTATTATTATGTATTTATATAGCACTGACATCTTCTGCAGCACATTACAGAGTACATAGTCATGTCACTGACTGTCCTCAGAGGAGCTCACAATCTAACCCTACCATAGTCATAGTCTAATGTCCTACCTTATTATTATTATGTATTTATATAGCACTGACATCTTCTGCAGCACTGTACAGAGAACATAGTCATGTCACTGACTGTCCTCAGAGGAGCTCACACTCTAATCCCACCATAGTCATAGTCTAATGTCCCTCCATATTATTATTCTGTATTTATATAGCACTGACATCTTCTGCAGCACTTTACAGAGTACATAGTCATGTCACTGACTGTCCTCAGAGGAGCTCACAATCTAATCCTACCATAGTCATAGTCTAATGTCCTACCATATTATTATTATGTATTTATATAGCACTGACATCTTCTGCAGCACTGTACAGAGTACATAGTCCTGTCACTGACTGTCCTCAGAGGAGCTCACAGTCTAATACCTATCATAGTCATAGTGTAATGTCCTACCATATTATTATTATTATTATTACTAGCTGATTGCCCGGCGTTGCCCGGGTATGTATTTGGCTGGTGTTGGCTCCGCCTACTTTTTCTAACCCTAACACATAATTACTCACTGACCAAGTTTGTGAGCTTTGCGGTCTTTGGTATCAATAATCTGCTTTGAAATGAAACAAATCTGATTGGCTGTGTGTGGCTCCACCCCTTTTCTGAATTTGAACCCCAGTCACACAATAACCAACTGTACCAGGTTTCAGGCCTGTGCCATTAACAGTTCAAGAATGGTAGCAATTAAATATTCCCCTTGAAAAGCAACAGATGAAGTTTGATTCACTTTTGTAGGCTCCACCCACTTTTCTGAATATTAATCCCAGTAACCAACTGTGCAAAGTTTAAAAACCCTGCCATTAACAGTGTAAGAATGGCTGCAGTTTACATTTTCCCAGTGAAATGTGTATTTGTCTCCACCCACTGATGATCCGGCGTTGCCCGGGAATGTATTTGACTGGTGTTGGCTCCGGCCACTTTCTAACCCTAACGCACAAACACTCAATGACCAAGTTTGTGAGCTTTGGGGTCCTTGTCATCAATAATTTGCATATTCCCATAGAAATGAAACAAATCAGATAGGCTGTTTGTGGCTCCGCCCCTCTCCAGCATTCAAACCCCAGTCACCCAATGACCAACTGTAGCAGGTTTGAGGCATCTGCTATTAACAGTGTAAAAATGGCAGCAATTTAAATATTCCACTTGAAAATCAACAGGCGAATTTTGATTGGCTATTATAGGCTCCACCCACTTCCCTGAATATTAATCTCAATCACCCAGTGACCATCTGGGCAAAGTTTGAGAACCCTGCCATTAACAGTGTAAGAATGGCTGCAGTTTATATTTTCCCAGTGAAATTTGGTTTTGGTTCCGCCCACTATTTGTAACCTAGACACACAGTCACTCAATGACCAATTTTGTGAGCTTTGGGGTCCTTGGCATCGATAATTTGTACTTTCCCATGAAATGAAACAAATCTGATTCACTGTTTGTGGCTCTGTCCCCTTTTCTGAATTTGAACCTCAGTGACCCAATGACCAACTGTACCAGGTTTTAGGCTTGTGCCATTAACAGTGCAAGAATTGCAGCAATTTTAATATTCTCCTTGAAAAGTGACATGTGATTTTTGATTGGCATTTTTAGGCTCCACCCACTTTTCTGAATATTAATCCCAGTCACCCAGTAACCAGCTATGCTAAGTTTGAGAACCCTGCCATTAACAGTGAAGAAGGGCTGCAGTTTACAATTTCCCAGAAAAATCAGTTTTTAACTCCACCCACTTTTTATAACCTTGACACAGTCACTACTCAATGACCAAGTTTGTGAGCTTTTGGGTTCCTGGCATCAAAATTGTGCTAATGGAAGCAGTTTATCCAGCAAAGAAATCTGGTTCTTTTTGGCTCCGCCCCTTTACTGAATTTGAACCCCAAACACTTAACAACCGACTGTAGCAGGTTTGAGGCCTCTGCTATTAACAGTGTGAGAATGGCTGCAGTTTCAATATTCCCCTTGAAAATCAATAGGTGAATTTTGATTGGCTCTTGTAGGCTCCACCTACTTTTCCGAATATTAATCCTAGTCACCCAGTGACCAACTGTGTGAAGTTTGAGGACCTGGCCATTAACAGTGTAAGAAAAGCTGCAGTTTACATTTCCCCATGTAAAAAGTTAGTTGTTTTTGGCTCCGCCCACTATTTCTAATCTTGACATACAGTCACTTAATGACCAAGTTTATGAGCTTTGGGGTCTTTGGCATCAATAAGTTGCATTTTACCTTTGAAATTAAACAAATCTGATTGGCTGTTTTTGGCCCGCTCCCTTCAGAATTTAAATCCCAGTCTCCCAGTGACTGACTGTAGCAAATGTTAGGCCTCTGCTATTAAGAGTGTATGAATGGCAGCAATGTAAATATTCCCCTTGAAAATTAAAAGGTGAATTTTGATTGGCTGCTGTAGGCTCCACCCACTTTTCTGAACATTAGTCCCAGCCACCCAGTGGCCAACTGTGTCACGTTTGAGAACCCTGCCAATAACAGAATGGCTGAAATCAATCTAACAAATCTGATTGGCTGTTTGTGGCTCCACCCCTTTAGTGCATTTGGACCCCAGTCACCCAATGACTGACTGTATCAGGTTTGAGGCCTCTGCCACTAACAGTGTAAGAATGGTAGCAATGTGAATATTCCCCTTGAAAATCAATAGGTACATTTTGATTGGCTGTTGTAGGCTCCACTCACATTTCTGAATGTTCATCCCAGTCACCCAGTGGCCAATTGTGTAAAGTATGAGAACCCTGCAATGTAAAAAATGAAGTTGTTGGCACTGGCCACTTTTTCTAACCTTGACATACAGTCACTCAATTATCAAGTTTATCAGCTTTGGGATCCTTAGTATCAATACTTTGTATATTCCCATTGAAAAATAAACAAATCTGGCTGTTTGTGGCTCTGCCCCCTTCCTGAATGTGGGCCCCAGTCACCCAGTGACCAACTGTACCAGGTTTGAGGCATCTGCTTTTACCAGTATAAGAGAATGGTAGCAGATGAAATATTCCCTTTGAAAATCAAATGGGGAATTTTTATTGGCTGTTGTAGGCTCCACCCACCTTCTAAAATCTTAATCTGTCACCCAATGACCAACTGTGCAAAGTTTGAGAACCCTGCCATTAACAGTGTAAGAATGGCTGCAGTTTATGTTTTCCCAGTAAAAGTTGTTTTGGCTCTGCCCACTTTTTGTAACCTCAACACACAGTCACTCAATGACCAAGTTTGTGAGCTGTCAGGTTCCTGGCATCAAAAATGTGTGAATGGAAGCAGTTTATCCACCAAGGAAATCTGATTGGCTGTATGTGGCCCCGCCCCTTTAGTGAATTTGGACCCCAGTCACCCAATGACCGGCTGTAGCAAGTTTGAAGCCTCTGCAATTAAAAGTGTAAGAATAGCAGCAGTTTAAATATTCCCCTTGAAAATCAATAGGTGAATTTTGATTGGCTGTTGTAGGCTCCACCCATTTTCTTGAATCTTAATCGCATTCACCCAGTGACCAAGTGTGGCAAGTTTGAGAACTCTGTGATTAACAGTCTAAGAATGGCTGCAGTTTACATTTTCCCATTTAAAATGAACGGCTGAAATTTGATTGGCTGTTTTATGATCCACCCACTTTTCCTGGATTTGTAACCTCGGTCACCAAGTGACCAACTGTGCCATGTGTGGGGACTCTGGCTTGATTACTGTGAGAATGGCAGCCTTTTACATTTTTTCCATTGACTTGAATGGGTGGAATCTGATTTGCTGTTTGTAGCTCCGCCCAGGTGTGCAGGGGGGCCGCGAGACCCCCAGAACATATCATCCCAGGTAGTAAGGGATCTGTGTACCAAGTTTCGTTCAAATCGGTCAAGCCGTTTTTGCGTGATCGCGGCACATACACACACACATACATACATACATCCGATTTTATATATATAGATTTACATAGCACTGACATCTCCTGCAGCACATTACAGAGTACATAGTCATGTCACTGACTGTCCTCAGAGGAACTCACAATCTAATACCTATCATAGTCATAGTCTAATGTCCTCCCATATTATTATTATTATTATTATGTATTTATATAGCACTGACATCTTCTGCAGCACTTTATGGAGTACATAGCCAGCTCACCTTCCTTTTCTGCTCCTGCTAAACTCTCCACATCTCCACTTGAAATGCTTAGATTAGAGACCTGCATTGAGTATATTAGAAGAGTGTAGAATGTGGGCACATGTCTCTGACCTCCAGCATACAGTACATGCAAAATGCGAACCTGCTAGACTTATAAATGGGAAGTTTTCAGACTGAGCTTGCGGAGTGTGGTATGTAGACGTATCCTGCTCTCTGCTCACTGTGCTCCCATTGCAGTTTATCATTCCACCTTCTGTAATCCTGATCTGTCATTGCTCAGGTAATACAGTGTGTTCTGCTATTTGGAATGATGCACTTGACATGTGCAGTGTGATGTGCAGCACACAGAGTGATATCATTCTGAAGGAGAGATAATTGACAGGTCTGCATTGCCGGTGATTAGTTGCAGTTAAATTACCCTGATAGCCCCTTATCTCCTGTTTGCTGCATAACATGGCTTTTCATTAGTGTAAACATCGCCGTTTATTGAGCTGTTAACGTGAAACGTTCAGCCAAACAGGAAGTTCTGTTTATTGATGGCGGCTGCATCTATCCGAAGACTGCCGGCCTCCAAATAAGAGATTTACAGAGGTTGCATAAGAAATTACTGCATGGGAGATGTAACTCTCCTCTCCTGATATACTCTGTGCTGCTGGAGGGCTCTGCTCATTCCTCTAACTCTCCTCTCCTGATATACTCTGTGCTGCTGGAGGACTCTGCTCCTTCCTCTAACTCTCCTCTCCTGATATACTCTGTGCTGCTGGAGGGCTCTGCTCCTTCCTCTATCTAACTCTCCTCTTCTGATATACTCTGTGCTGCTGGAGGGCTCTGCTCCTTCCTCTATCTAACTCTCCTCTCCTGATATACTCTGCGCTGCTGGAGGACTCTGCTCCTTCCTCTAACTCTCCTCTCCTGATATACTCTGTGCTGCTGGAGGACTCTGCTCCTTCCTCTAACTCTCCTCTCCTGATACACTCTGTGCTGCTGAAGGACTCTGCTCCTTCCTCTAACTCTCCTCTCCTGATATACTCTGTGCTGCTGGAGGACTCTGCTCCTTCCTCTATCTAACTCTCCTCTCCTGATATGCTCTGTGCTGCTGGAGGGCTCTGCTCCTTCCTCTATCTAACTCTTCCCTCCTGATATACTCTGTGCTGCTGGAAGACTCTGCTCCTTTCCCTATCTAACTCTCCTCTCCTGATATACTCTGTGCTGCTGGAGGACTCTGCTCCTTCCTCTAACTCTCCTCTCCTGATATACTCTGTGCTGCTGGAGGACTCTGCTCCTTGCTCTAACTCTCCTCCCCTGATATACTCTGTGCTGCTGGAGGACTCTGCTCCTTCCTCTAACTCTCCTCTCCTGATATACTCTGTGCTGCTGGAGGACTCTGCTCCTTCCTCTATCTAACTCTCCTCTCCTGATATGCTCTGTGCTGCTGGAGGGCTCTGCTCCTTCCTCTATCTCTCCTCTCCTGATATACTCTGTGCTGCTGGAGGACTCTGCTCCTTCTTCTGTCTAACCCTCCTCTACTGATATACTCTGTGCTGCTGGAGGACTCTGCTCCTTCCTCTAACTCTCCTCTCCTGATATACTCTGTGCTGCTGGAGGACTCTGCTCCTTCCTCTAACCCTCCTCTCCTGATATACTCTGTGCTACAGGAGGACTCTGCCCCTTCCTCTATCTAACTCTCCTGTCCTGATATACCCTGTGCTGCTGGAGGACTCTGCTCCTTCCTCTAACTCTCCTCTCCTGATATACTCTGTGCTGCTGGAGGACTCTGCTCCTTTCTCTCCTGATATACTTTGTGCTGCTGGAGGACTCTGCTCCTTCCTCTAACTCTCCCCTCCTGATATACTATGTGCTGCTGGAGGACTCTGCTCCTTCCTCTAACTCTCCTCTCCTGATATACTCTGTGCTGCTGGAGGACTCTGCTCCTTGCTCTAACTCTCCTCCCCTGATATACTCTGTGCTGCTGGAGGACTCTGTTCCTTCCTCTAACTCTCCTCCCCTGATATACTCTGTGCTGCTGGAGGACTCTGCCCCTTCCTCTAACTCTCCTCTCCTGATATACTCTGTGTTGCTGGATGACACGTATCTTTTCATTATCTATGCAGGAGGACTTTGTTTTCGGCCAGGTGCTCTGTTAGTCGCTCGCTGATCACGCTGTCTATCGTCCCTGCGCCCGTCCGGGTGTAAAACACTCCTATTTGCATGTAACAGTCCTCTAACACGAGTGAATGATGGGCCATTGCTCATTAATGTATGCATTGTCCCAAACTCCCCATCAGCGCTAAGTAATGGCCGCTGTACAAAGCAAATATTACATGCCTTCCGAGACTCAGCGACCTTTTACAAGTCCTTCCTCTGATTATTTCTGCTGTAAAAAACGCAGTTAACGGAAAGGTTAAGCTTTTTTCCTGCTGTAATTTTAATCATCATACATTTTACTGCATAGACTGTATTTCTCGCCCCCTTATTGCGTGTGCCGATCCGACGGACGTGTCATTCTCATACCCGAAGTTTCAGCATTCCGATAAATATTTATTCAGGACAAAATGAGTTTCTACCCCCCCAAAAAAAATGCACAACTTTGTTAGAAACCAACATCACCTTTTTCTCACCGCGGCCCCAAGTGGCGCCGTTCGGAAGACAACATCGGAAACTGGCACTGAATTTGTTTTCTTTCTACCTGAGAAAGCGGATGCTGGGAATGTGTAATTAATCCAAACTCGTTTAATTTTACATGTACAGAATCAAATCATTTGAAAGTGTTAGAGCGGAGGCGTTTACTTTCATGGTAAATAGTTTGGGGAGACAGGTGAAGCGCTTAACGGTACAAAACAAGAAAAGGAGGAGCAGGCTGACAGCTGAAAAGCCAGACCACAGAAAAGAAAAGTTTAAAAAAAGTTCATTTGTTTTCTGCACTTCCTGTTTTGTGACCCCAACTTAACCCGTTGAGTTTAATATCTTGAAGCAGAACAAATAGGCACGGGGGAAGTTAGGGAAATTTTGGCACACCATGCGCCGTCATAGGCCTTAACCACTTAAGGACCACGGGTTTAAACACCCTAGTGACCAGGCCATTTTTTAAAAATTAGGCCACTGCAGCTTTAAGTGCTCGCTGCAGGCCCGTACAACTCAGCACACAAGTGATCCCCCCCCTCCCCCCTATTCTGGCCACCAACAGAGCTTTCACTCCCCAATGTTTATTTATTTTTTTACAAATATGTATTTGTTTATTTTTACAATAAATTTAGCAATTTTTTAAAATTTTTGAACCCACCCTCCCGCCAGCCAATTAGCGCAATCTGCTGTCATAGGCTTCAGCCTATGACAGCGGATCGCTTCTCTGCCGCCCAGAGGGACAGCCGTGTCACATGACTGTCCCAAGCAAAGCTCTGCCGCAGATCACAACGCTGTACAGAGTAAATAGATGGCGGTTTCACCGTCTAACAGTCTCCTAGCGGCGAAAGCTCCATCATTTAAGCGGAGATGTGCATGCATTGGAGCTCGTTGCATGATGGGGAAAAGTAGGGCTGCATTAGTTGAGTAGGAATTATGCTGTTTTTTTGTGAAGATTGGGGGCTAGGAGGGGCTGTAGGTTAACGTATCTTGAATTTTTGGGAAACTAGTATAGTTGAGGTGAGCCAGTTAGAAAGTCCATAGGGAAATTCTGGTAACATGATTGGGTGGACAGTGGACAGACACTCTTGAATTTCTTGGTTTCAGCTGGGTTGTAGTAACAATACGCCCACAGTATTCAGCCAATTAGAATGCTTCAAGTTGTAGTCGTTGCTGTGATTGGAGAACTGCTCCCTATGGACTTTTATTTTGGCTCAACCATACTAGCTCCAATTTGAGTTTTAAAACTAAATGTTTACTGAGTGATTATTACTGTACTAGTGACCTTAGCCCGTTTAAAAACGTGCTCTAGGTCTGTGACCGCCACCACAGTGAGTGTGCACTCGCCCGCCCGCCCCCATTGCCCTCCTCCTCCTTCCCAGCATCATCCTCCCAGCTCTGCGCTGTGCATCCCTGTTGCCCTAGCAACCACGGGGACAGCGCAGAGCAAGCCGGCTTAACTGTGTGATATGCACAGTTCAGTTGTCACACGAACACAGGGACAAAGGATGACGCAGGGACAATTAGGGATTATTATATAGGATTTCAGCTGTTATCAACCAAGGTTTGTAAACAACGCCAGATTTATACTTTTTGTGCCCCTAGACCATGTATGTTGTGGCTCCTCATCCTTGTACAGCTACCCCTCCTCCCATTCCATATGCAGCCCCCTCTTCCATGTGTGTCATCTATGTACAGCAGCCCTTTTCTCTCATGAACTCTCCCTTGAGCATCTGTTCCTTTTCCATGTGATGCTCCCCATTTTCAGCCTCCTCTTTCATATTTAGCAATTCCTGTTAAGGTGTCCCCTACTCCCCTTGGCTGTAGCCACCCAAGGCCCGGGCTTTTGTGGCCTATCCAGAAATACGGCCCTGTTTGTAAAAAAAGTACAATACCTGCCTTCCTATCTCCATGCAATCCAGAGTTGCTCCCCTGTCCCACCACCAGAATCCAAGTTCCTTGGAGAAACTCAACCACTCTTCTTGTTTTGTTTTCAATACAATTCAGGCCGCCACGCCAGTTTTCCCGAGACTAATCTCCATCTTCCTCTCCAACTCTCGTCCTCGGCTGATAATGATAAAAACACGCCAAGCAGAAAAATGAGGCAAAGGAAGGGGAGAGGAGGAGCAATGAAACAGGAGGGTAGAGACCTGAAATCTATTTCATTATTACAAAAGAAAATTGAGAACCACCTACTGGCCACAAATTAAGCAGTAATTGCATCTCTGCTGTTGGTGACATTTAGGAAGGCCCGAAGCAATCACTGCCTTATTATAAACATTGGGGGGTGCTTAATTCCACATTATTATTTTCCTTAATTTACCGTTTACGTCTCCGGCGAGCACCGCGGCGCGGTACATCACCGGAGGATGGTGGAGAAAACAAAAAAAAAAGCTCATAAAAACAGTGTGTTTAATTATATTCACATACCATGAAATTGTGTTTACATGCATATTTACATAAGCGAGATTGGGAGAATGTCTTTTATCTGTGCAGGTAACCGAGATCCGTTGATATAGATGTAGAGAGTCAGTTAAGGAAGAACCCTGCTCCAAGGCTGGACAATTAGATGGAGGCGGGTTATTATGGGGGCATCATCTGATTGCCCTCCAGGTGTGCTGTGTTTAGCAGCTGCAGAAACTGAGGATTTGAGTTCATTAACTTCCAGCTAATTGAAGCTGACTTACTGGGTGACCCTGAAGGAAACTCTTGCAATATCAACAGAGCATTGGACGATAGTGTTCATTATCAGAGGTTACCTCTAGTGAAAACTGCATGACAAAATGATTGTTTGTATCAGAGATATGCACATGAATTCTCACTGATACACTACAAATTATTACTGTTGCTAAAAGGAACAAGAGATAGTTCTCTAAGGACAGTTTTATACCAGTATGTATGCGGTGCTATGCTCCACACGCATTGCAACGCACAGGGGTCATATGTATAGCGCCCATCCCCCCACACGCCCCTTGCATGCCCTACCCTGCCCACCACCGCCCCTTGCCCAGTGACGTACACTCCTTGCTGGAAAGGAAGTGGGTCACTGAAATTCCTGGCTTCCCCATCGCATTTGTGTTGTTTTGCGCATGCACGCCGCATTGCCGCCTTCAATGCATGTAAAATTTCAGTGCCACCCATTCACTTCCATCCATTCCCCCACCACTGCGTCACCGCTTAAGTCCGTCAGTAACATGCTGTTGACTTTGGGGCAACACACCCCAAAGTCAACAGCATGTTACCGATGGACTTAAGCGGCGACACAGTGGCTGCCAATTGGGAAGTGGCGACGCAGTGGCTGCCAATCGGGAAGCGGCGACGCAGTGGCTGCCAATCAGGAAGCGGCGACGCAGTGGCTGCCAATCAGGAAGCAGCAACGCAGTGGCTGCCAATCGGGAAGCGGCGATGCAGTGGCTGCCAATCGGGAAGCGGCGACGCAGTGGCTGCCAATCGGGAAGCGGCGATGCAGTGGCTGCCAATCGGGAAGCGGCGACGCAGTGGCTGCCAATCGGGTACTTCCAGGGCAATGTGACGTGACAGGGTAAGTGTGCTAGGCCCCATAGACTTTCATTGCACTTGTGTTTCCCTGCATACAGAAAGGATAACGCAATGAAACCGGCCAAGTGTAAAAAAGGCCTCAAGATTCAGAAGGAAGTAACCCACCTTTGACCTTGACCACATTCCCGTTAGCCCTTTAGTGAAATTTTCTAACTAATAGGGGAGCTCATCAGCTCAATACTTCAGACGTCAGTTCATCTGTGGTGCCCCGCCTTCTTGTTGAACCTTCAGTATGATTTCCTGACCATGACCAATAGGAAAGTTCAACATCTCGGACGTCATTTCACAGTCCGGTCTTCCTGACTTCACAGTTTGGTCTTCACAGTCCGGTCTTTCTAATGCTATATTCTGTCCAGATCAGAAGCTCAAGACCTCATATATCAGTTCATCTGTGATTTTCTTTTACAAAAATTCCAGCTGGTACTTTTCAATCTAGGTAACCTTATATTAATGTATACTTTAACTTTTTATGCTCGGTTTTTAGTACTCAGCCCGTTTTTTTTAATAGTTATCAATGAGGAGGGCGTGCTTACGTTTCGGAAAGGACCTGGGCTGAAAAAAATTTAGGTAACAGAGAAATTCAAAAAATCTCCACCTTCAGCAAGCCATGTGCATGGTTTTAGGAAAAAAATGGCGCATAGCGCTGTTTGTACTTTCAGGCATGCCATTCAGTTACTTTGTAATTGTTATTTATCGTTTCGGAGCGCAACATTATGGCGCACACCCCGCCGGGAAATAATGACGCGACGCACGGTGATGGGGTCATCGCACCATGTTAAAATGCTAAGTTAAAAGGCTATTTAGCGTTTTAACTTAGTATGCCATTGTCTGCTGGGAAATAGTGACGCGCGGTGACGTGGTTATCACGCCATGCTAAAACGTTATTTAGCGTTTTTATGTCATTGCGTGTATAACCATTAAAGTTCACTTAAAACACTATTTAATTTTAAAGAGGAGCTGTTAGGTATAGGGTCTCAGAGAAAAAAAAACACATATATCAGTAGCTAAATATAGGCTGTACTTACATTACATATGCATTTCACTGTCCACGTTTGGATTTCACAGAATTTTTATATAGACAGTATTTGCAGAGAATGATGCTCCTGACAGCTCATGGCAGGTTCCATGTTTGTCTGTCTCCTATGAAGCCAAATGTGTCGTCATGTCCTCCCTGCTTCCTGATGATTCGACTCACAAAAAAGATCCTAATGGTTCATGATCGGACAACACTACTGTGCAGTGAATATTAATTAGCCATGTGGCTAGAAACAATAGCGAACTCATGCAGTATACGCTAAGAACTTGTGCCCTGTGATTTTTCAGTGCTGTCAGTTTAGGCTGCTGTAACATGAGCCTGTAACTTCTCACAGCCTTAGGGTGTGATAGGGAAATGAAGGGGAGGACCCAAGGTACTGCAGTGGGGAGAAGAGGCAGCCCCAGAATGCTTTGCAGTATCTGTTATGCGGCCTGCGTCCTCCTTAGGAGCTTGGTAATAACAGCCTTGCTGTTCAGCACACATCAAAAGTAAGAGAGATTTTTAACTTCAGTATTGCCTTTTTGGCTTCCTTCTAAACTGTTTAACACAGGAGAATAGAGGTTTAAATTAGCTTTTGCAGCCTGACAGTTACTCTTTAAGCTATAAATGTAAATAGCGTTTTAAGTGAAAGGCAAAGTTTACATGCACAATGACTTTAAAACTCTAAATAGCGTTTACAGCACTTTATCGGCGGCACCGTGCACCATTTTTTCCCGGCGCCTCTTTTGGATGTATGTGTTTCCGTGGCTACTGCAGGACAATGATTCTGGTGTTCTGGTGACCACCGGGGATAATGTATCCCTCGAGTTTTGATAATGAGTGTCAATTTATTACATTCCCATGGGGCTCTCACGCCATTAGCCTGAGCTTGATGATAACTATGGATGCCAGAATCCTGCCACTGGGTTATGACATCTATAGATATAGATATCTACTCTCTTTTTCCGACTTTGCCGATACATTCCTCTCTTAATCCGAGCAGACTGCCTCATTAAGGATGAATGTTCATATTAGGCCTGTGTGCATTAATTAAAATTTACAACAAAGTCAACATGCCGGTGCTAGGATACAAAGGATGAGGAAAAAAATATCTTTCCCCTGTCATAAATAAACATGGAGATAACTCATTTAAGGAAATTCAGATTGCTTAATTATTGTTCAATTAATCCTCCCAGGCATCTCCTAAAAAGCAGCCGGTTGAGTCTGAGAGGAGTAAGAAGGTATTAATAGATTTGAAAATAATCTCGGTAAGATTAAGCATTCGCAGCGTGTGCTCCCCGAATCGCCCAGCGGACACTCCATTTATCAACCCAAAGATCTCCGCGTTGTGTTTTTTAATCAAATATTCCGCTTGCGCTTCGTCTCTACAGTGGCAACGTGTGGTTTGAAAAGAAAAACAAAGAAAAAAAATTGGTTGATGATACTTTGTAGAAGGAAAAGGCTGAAATAGGATTCAGAGAAAAGAATAGTTATAATGTTCAGCTGTAATGTTCATTGGATGCCCAATCATTGACACCGGAGGAACCCACCCAAGACGTGATAGTCAGTGGTCACATTTAAAGGTCAATAAAACACTAACAGGTGGGGATCCCAAAACATGCACAAGCACTTCAGTACTACCCCTCAGAAACTAAATCTGACCCTTAACCAACAAGTTTCGTCCTTTACAGTGGGGCTTCGTCAGGGGTACAAATATGAAGCGCAATGTGCAACACATGCAGGTGCTAAGCGTACATTTAAAAAAGTGATTCAGTAATTTGGGTACTGGATCTTGCTGACAGTAGAATATGGATAATGTTGCTGATATTCTACTGTTTCCTTCCCTAACCTATCTCTCACCTGAACTCACCCCTACCTATGTCTAATTATTATTATTATTTAGTATTTATATGTCACTAACTGACCCTCAGAGGGGCTAAAAATGTAATCCCTACCATAGTCCTATGTCTATGTATGTATCGTAGTCTAGGGCCAATTTGGGGTGAAGCCAATTACCTTATCTGTATGTTTTTGGGATGTGGGAGGAATCGGAGTGGTCAGAGGAAAACCACACAGACACGGGGAGAAAATACAAAACTCCATGCAGATAGTGCCCAGCCTGAGATTCTGGAGAACTGGAGATCCAGCGCTGCAAGGTGAAAGGGCTAACCACTACGCCACCGTGTTGCTCCTAATACTAAGTCTCCACTCCCTCCAGATATTCCTAACACTAACCTTCCCATCACCTATGCCTAACATCTACCCCCATCTATACCTAACATCTATGCCTAACACTAACCCCTACCTCCACCACCATCAATCAATCTGGCAACAGCCCTAAGAGATATAAGGCCTAACATCACACTGTCACTTGGGGTCACCAAAGTATCAAAAACTGACATTTTACGGCTCCATGGCAATAACATGCTAGTATTTGTTGCCTTATAATGATGGCAGATAGACACTTCACAACATGTAGAATACTGCCAGCATATAGGGTTCCACTGAAGTCACACAGAGCTACTCTTAGGTCCCAGGCAGCGGCATATTGTCAATAACAGCTCTACAAGAATGTCTTGACCACACTTCAAACCATAAAACATCGCTGATCTAATTTTAGGTGGTCACCAGCGGCATAACAATCCCGTATCTTGTAGAAGAAGAGTATCTCTTCCTATTAGATGGTCTTCCGTCCCCTGAGATCCATAATTCTTCTCTCGCACTGTTCTGATGTCACTCGTGCTGCGCATAACCCGTAACAGGTGTGCCGTGGCCCAGTTGCGAGCACCGGGAGAGAGAAAGAGATGAATAGCCCAGCGAGCAGACCCCGTTTCTGCCCTCGGAGGGATAGACATAAGACCGGCTTAGCTGTTTGCAGCGCCGAAGCACGGCCAACGCTCTCTGTATCTAAACTCAATTATTCTTTCCACCTATTAGCTTCTGTAAATGCACAGCAAATTTAAATCAGGCCTCACCTTTAAAACATATCGGCTGTAAAAACGGGACACCAGTAAAACGGAGATGCAAAAAAAGTGCCACTCTTGGAAGAGTAAATTAGCCATCAGGCAGAAGATGTCAGGTTTCTCGCTCTCCTTCTCCCCCAATCGCTCTGTATGGCACGCAGGTCGTTGTACCGTTCCATCAACGTTGCAGTAATTCTCAATAAGAGGCTCCGAGAGAGGCTCATTTTCTTGTTAATGGCCACGGGCAGCTAATGGGAATTGGATGATGTGGACCTATTAATGGAGTTTTCAACCAAAATGGGGCCGGTGTGCGTGGCATGTGAGGGTAGTGGACTTGAAAATAGAATTTTAATCAGAATTGCTTTTCTCTAATAGGCTATCTCACCAGCTATATCAGGGGTCAGCCAGGGAGATTTTATTCATTCTCTCAATGCCAACAAACTCGGGGGGGGGGGGGGGGGGGGGGGGTTACTAGGACAACCTCTCTTCTGTGATAGTCTGGTGCAATATTTCAGTGGATAGATCAGAAAAAGTAAATCAGGCCTGTTTATAAACATTCCACCAAGGCAGGAAGGATCCATCTGAAAATGGCGCCTGCGAATAATGGCGCACAGTGTTGCAGCTAATCCATTTGCCGCTTATCGCTATTTAATGTTAAAGCTTTATCGTTATTTGGCGTTAACACACAGAACCCTCTCTGTACCTTCCCCTAACCCCTAAACCCCCCCTGGTGGTGCCTAACCCTAACCACCCCCCTGCTGGTGCCTAACCCTAACCACCCCCCTGGTGGTGCCTAACCCTAAGAACCCCCTGGTGGTGCCTAACCCTAACCACCCCCCTGGTGGTGCCTAACCCTAACCACCCCCCTGGTGGTGCTTAACCCTAGGACCCCCTGGTAGTGCCTAACCCTAACCACCCCCTGGTGGTGCCTAACCCTAAGACCCCCATGGTGTTGCCTAACCCTAACCACCCCCTGGTGGTGCCTAACTCTAAGACTCCCCTGGTGGTGCCTAACCTTAAACACCCTTCTGGAGGTGCCTAAACCTAAGAACCCCTGGTGGTGCCTAGCACTAACCACCCCCTGGTGGTGCCGAACCCTAAATCTCCCCTGATGGTGCCTAACCCTAACCTTGACAGTGTTACATTAAATCCATACACAGTTTTGCAGTTAAGTAACTTCTGCAGTTTGGCTTATGTAGGGCGCTATTGATAAATAACGTTAGTGTGTACCATTATTGATAAATAACGTTAGTGTGTGCCGTTTTTCTTCTTTTTTCCCTGTGCGCCATTATTATGCAGTACTAACGATAAATAGCGATAAGCGTATCTTTTTAATGCGGCGACATTTTTATGCATAGGCGCTGTGCACCATTATTCACTGATCCGGGCAGGAAATATAAATAACAGGGAACCCAAAACCTATCACTTCTTCACACTTACAATAAGACCCTCTTGTGAAAACAGTAATTTACAAATGACCGTCCATTGTGGGTAACTTTATCTCAAGAACCACTTGGTACATATAAGTTTGTTGCTCATATGACCTGCTTGTCTATAAATGTATTTCAAGCATTCCCTAGTATTTTTAGTGAAAAGAAACTTGGCTGTTCTGTTTTGTTCATATATGATGCAAACATTCTTTAAAAAGCTGAAAGTGTACCAGAGACAAGATTACCTAAAAGTTTTATACATACCTGGGACTTCCTCCAGCCCCATGCGCACAGATCGCTCCCACGCCGCCATCCTCAGGCAGGCTTCTGCTGCTGGGTCAGTAACTTCAGCTATTCGCAGCCAGTATGTGCAAGACAAGACAAGACAAGACAAATAACATTTATATTGCGCTTTTCTCCTTGCGGACTCAAAGCGCCAGAGCAGAGCAGCAGCCACTAGGGCGCGCTCTATTGGCAGTAGCAGTGTAAGGGAGACTTGCCAAAGTCTCCTACTGAATTAGTGCAAGAGAAGGGCACCCTCTATGTATCTTTCCTGTAACTGCTGAAGAAATACGTAAATAGCACACTTGCGAAGACTGGCTGTGACTGGCTGAAGTTACTGGACCCGGACAAAGGGAGTATACTGAGGACGGCGGTGTGGGAACGATCCATGCGCATGGGGCTGGAGGAAGCCCCAGGAATGTATAAAACTTTTAGGTAATCTCGTCTCTGGTTTCCTTTAAAACTTGTAATAAATGGACAATCCCCATAATATGGAATTCCCTTCATCGCCCTATAAGATGTTTTCCAACTTTTTCTGTTTAAACAATGGGCAGTACGGTGGCATAGTGGTTAGAACTCTCGCCTCGTATCGCTGGGTCTGCAGTTTGAATCTCAAACAAGGCACTATCTGCACAGAGCTTGTATGTTCTCTCTGGATCTGTGAGGGTTTCCTCCAAACATTCTGGTTTCCTCACACAATCCAAAAACATATAGATAAATGAATTGGCTTCTTCCTTAATTGGCCCTAGACTATGATACATACACTACACAATACATACATAGTCATAGGGCTATGGTAGGGATCAGATTATGAGCCCCTCTGAGGGACAGTTAAGTGGCAAGATAATATTTGTCAGCTCTCCCTGCTGCTGCTGCTCATATCCCCGGCGGTGTTAAATACTATCCCCCTCCGAGTCATAGCAACATGGAGTAAGGAGTGATTTGGGGTGTGGTGATCACCGAAACCCCGAATTACCATTCCCTTACGCGCAGTATAACATTACTGCTATGGCGGCGCCTAGTTTCACCGTTTGGCGTTGGGCACCGTCCTCCGAAATCACCTGTTTCATCAAAAATTGTCCACACATATTGACATTTATTGGATTTAAAATGGACCTTCTAAAAAACAACAATAAAAAAACCCAACAGGTTACGGAATTCACTTGAGAATCTGTCGGTCAATTTGCCGGTTTTTCAGAATATAAAACATTAGAGACAGAAGAAGCCACTTATTGGTTTAACGCTTCAACCTCCGTTAGAATCCCGAAGTATCAGTTTTGATCAGAATGTAATTAAATTTATCGTACGCTCCCTGCATGGTTAAAACGCCAACGCTGTATGTCATCTGTTCGGGAAGTGATCGCACCGCACAAATGGCTGCAGAAGGCCGACATCAAAGAATAAACCCATTAATTAGATTCATTATGAAATTATCACATACTTTACTGATTAGTACAAATCGTACTCAGAAACAATTAGCACGTCCTCGCCTGTCATTAGCATATTTTGTAAGTGATAGGCTCTGGGGTATTCGATGCAGAAACATTACAGTGCTGGGTGATCTCCTCTTTATTTCAGATTATTGCAAATTTGGGGTGTTTAGTAGAGATGGCCCTAAAAGTTTGTGGCGAGCAGAATTCTGCGAACATCGGCTGTTCGCATTTGCGGCAAACAGCGAACAATTGGCATGTTCTATTCACCCCCTATACATTATCATTGAGCTTAACTTTGAACCCTTACCTCACAGTCAGCAGACTCATGGCAGCCAATCAGCTAGCACCTCTTCTGGACCCCCCATTCCCCTATTAAAAAACAGTAGCTGTCGTGGCCATAGTGGATTCATTTTCTGCTGATTGTTAGTGAAAGCAGGGTCAGACTTACTGCATATAGGTAGGGAAAGCATTAGCTAGGCCTGTGTTCTTGTTCCTCACTTGCTGTGAAAGCATCCCAAACAGGCCTTTTGAGGGCTAGCACATCAGTCTTCTGTGGTTTTTTGTGTGTGTGACACTCCACAGCCCACTGACACCCAGAGCTGTGTGCACACTACTGCTGCTGCCTCATTAAGTTGCAGGCACAGAACCATTCCAGTGCATTATTATTTCACTGTATTCTGATAGTACTATTGTATCTCTCTGTGTGACACTCCACAGCCCACTGACACCCAGAGCTGTGCATAATGTGATTCCTGCCCTTTAGGGATTAAAACCCGACTTTGCGTCAACTATGTAATTTTTGGTGAGACTTTTGGCATGGATCCCCCTCCGGCATTCCACAGTCCAGGTGTTGAAACCCCTTGAAACAACTTTTTCATCACTTTTGTGGCCCGAAACAGTCTTTGTAGGTTTTAAAATTTGCCTGCCCATTGAAGTCTATGGGGGTTTGCCAGATTTGCCTGTTTGTGAATATTTGCGGAAGTTTACGTTCGCCGTTCTTGAATGGAAAATTCTATGTTCGCAACATCTCTAGTGTTTAGGTGATGCCGTTCCCAGGAGGAACCACATGATGGAAATGAACAGTGAATAACACCTAATGAAAGCATCATCCTATTGGTTTGAAAAATGGAGAAGAAATAGACCTATCCTGGGTTCGTGCATGCAACTCACCGCCGCTCTTTGTGATTACGCTCTGGCATTCTTCACTCATGTGTCTTAGACCTTCATGGTGGACTTTCATGGGTTTAATATTAGCCATACCTCATGCTCTTTTGTCTGTGTTTTGGCACTTCTTCCTAATGGATAGCCTAGCCATTTCTAATTCTCTTTACTAAAGTCCCCCACTGCCACCACCATCACCTAGTAGCACTAACTCTAACTTTCCCTTAATGTGTTAAATCCCCTTTATGACACCTAATATTAACCACCCTCCTTAAAGGTATCCCTTTCTTAAAGAACAAGCGACACCCATGCTAACCTAGAAATAAAAAACACATATATAAGTAGATAAATACTACTTCTAATTAAATAACAGATGTATTGTTCTATCCATGTAATGATTCCTGTGAATTTTATAAAGGAAAAGCAGAAAATCCTATTCTAGGCAGTGGCCATCTTGCCAAGCTAATGCTGACATCATATCCTCCCTGACTCTTGCCCCCCCTCCCCCCCCTTTCTCTTGCTCATTGTGTATTTATTAGCTGCCCTCCTCCCAGAGTCTTTTTTTTAATTTACACATCCAATCACTGAGTCACCTCAGCCTTGCTTGTAAACAGAAGTGATCCGCTAGGCAGGGAAATAAATGGAAGAGGAGGAATATATTATAGATAAAAAGAACTCCCAGCATTCAAAAGAACTCCCAGCGTTCAACTTTTTGGCACTGTTTGGCACTAGGGCCAATGCACCTAAAGTATGTGATAACTCCAAACCATAATAGCAAAAAAAGTTTTGAATGCAGGAATAGCATCTTTATGACTTAATACACTCAGACCGGTTGCTGTTGAAATTTGATTTTTATGGTGACAATACCACTTTAATGTCTTAATATATGAGCAGGGGCAATAACCCATAAGGCCCTGCAGTGAAAAGAGTATCAGGCATTCTCCTGCACCATCCTACCCACTTTCCCTCCTCAAGAGTGGCCAGTAAACTCCTCCCTCTTAACCACCACAATCTTATTCTATTTTTGGTGCCCCCTCGATAAGTTGCAGAGCAGCGCAGTGGACCATTATATTTACCGAACCTGTCCCAATATTGTGTCAGGTGGTCTCCACTGTTCCTCCCAGCAGGCGCATGCTCTGTGTTAGCATACCTCCTGCTCCTGATCATGTGACATGCATTGGAAGTCTGAAGAGTGCTCCACTGACCTACTCTGCAGTGAGGTAGAAAAGGAACCCCTATGCCCCTGCTCCCTAAATCCCTCACCCCCTGTGGTTGCAGGCGTCATGGAGGCTATAGTTATCCCACTGCAAATCATTGTAGTTTGAATACTAGTATTGTGAGGTGGACTGGAAGCAGAGAGAAGAGCAGCAAACAAGGAATGGTGGAAGAATGGACAAATCTAGTGGTAGACTTGTCTGTTTATAGAGAGTCTAGTGATGGGATCAGGGATGGATTTACCATAAGGCACTGTAGGCACATGCCTACAGGCGCCTGATGATGGCAAGGCGGTTCACTCCCCTCCCTGAGCGCCTCCCTCCCTATGCAGAGTGCTGAGCAGAGCGTAAATTGGAGGTTACTCACCCAGATCTCCCTTCAGTCATGGGCACCTCTAGCTACTTAATACTGAGGATAGCTCTGGCTACCTAATACTAAGGGACACCTGTAGCTAACTATGATGGACCCAAGAAAGGGAGGAGTGACAGCTGGGCCAGGTGCCACACCTGCGGTGTGGTTCAGCAGGTGTTTGTAGGCTCATGGAGGGCGGAGTCTGAGGTTCCAGGACCACTGTGCCTATGGACTCCTTTCAATGTAAATCCAGGCCTGGATGAGATGGTCTGAGAGGAATGGATTGCAGTAGTTTAGGCTAGATATAGTCTGGGAATCTACGGAGACTATCGAGGTCTCCTGAATCAGTGGAGGAGGTGAGAATTGGAGATATACTGGATATGAGTACTGAAGAACTAGTTTTAACCAAGATTAACTACAAGCCAGTCGGTGGATGTCAGACCTGTCTTCTGTTCCAATAAAATGTTCAAATAATACCGATCTTCTGATCAGTCTGAAAGTATTCCACAGAACCTGCATTGATAGGAACATGTTTCTTTAGACCCCACATCATCTGGAGCTGCGTCATTTCTCATGCTCTTTGTTTAAGTCTATTATTGAACAAAGGATTTGTTTAAACCTCATGAAAGGACTGTGATAGCAGTATGAAGCCATTTGGTCATCAGTTTTTTTTTGTTTTTTTTTTGTAGTCTAAAACTAACACACATGCAAGAAAATAGTCGCACACATAGTACACAAATGATTCCCGACAAACTAATGATATCTGCAAACAAAGTGATGTTCAACCATTGTGTTCATATGGCAACGTCAGGATCACTCGCAAAATACGTTCAGGGTTCATTCAAAGTTCATGGGCAGCAGCTGCACATGTGTATGTACACCAAGAGTCGTTCATGATCTGACGATATCCGTACACGCGATCTCTGCCAGAATGGATGCACCGGGAGAGGTCATTCATTTCGCCAGAGAAACGTCGTTGGCCATCAGAGCCAGGACAAGGTCCGCCAGCACACAAGGCTGAGACACCAAAGAGCGCCCCTCTATCTCTCCCTCCCCCAGCCGTCACACACTGATTGCTATTAGATTAAAGAGACACTGAAGCGGAAAAAAAATGATGATATTATGATTTGTATGTGTAGTACAGCTAAGAAATAAAACATTAAGATCAGATACATCAGTCTAATTGTTTCCAGTACAGGAAGAGTTGAGAAACTCCAGTTGTTATCTCTATGCAAACAAGCCATTAAGCTCTCCGACTAAGTTAGTCGTGGAGAGGGCTGTTATCTGACTTTTATTATCTCAACTGTAAGTGAACTGTTTACTTTTTCTCTGCTAGAGGAGAGGTCATTAGTTCACAGACTGCTCTGAAAGACTCTTTTTGAATGCTGAGTGTTGTGTAATCTGCACATATTATAGAATGATCCAATGTTAGAAAAAACACTATATACCTGAAAATAAAAGTATGAGAATATTTTCTTTGCTGCTAATCCTCTAGTAATTATTCATAGTACACAACCAATTCACTATATCATATTTTTTTTTTTCGCTTCAGTGTCTCTTTAAGAGGGACCCCAAGATCCCCAACCCCCCCAACACCTTGATCTCTAGTTATCTGGCTTGCAGTCACTGCCATGTATCCCCTTTTCTTATTTCTCTCTGCATCAAACACAATAGGGGAATGACAGCTGAGTGAGTTGTGTGCCCCCTCCTACAGTGCGCCCTGGGGCTGGAGCCTCTCTCGCCTCTGCTCCGGCCCGTCCCCTCCTACACTGCGCCCTGAGGCTGGAGCCTCTCTCGCCTCTGCCTCCGCCCGGCCCTGTTGGCCATTATGATTCTAAGTTGTTGGGCAGCTTTGTATCACATGATTGTCCGAAGACCATTCGTGAATCCTTTCTTTTCAATGACTGTTATCTAGCCTGTGTACATAGCTTATAGCTATCCACTTAGGGAGTTGTAAATCCTGCTGAGACATCTATATGTGCCACCGTCATCAGACGCAGGGAATAAAGTGACACGCTATATGTTAATTGTGCATGTGTTACAAGGCAGCATAAACATTAACACAATATTTCTCGATCATGTTTATTTCTGGAGGAGCAAACATGTTATGTATCACACGTATGTAAGCGGGAGTAAAGAAATAAAGAGAAATGTCTTCTGCGAGGTGGAAGAAGAGAGTTAGATGAATTTAAGGCACGGTTCTCACTTACAGGAGGGGCGGACAGGGGTGTAGCAATAGGGAGTTCAGAGGTTGCAACCGCATCAGGGCTCTTGGGCCAGAGGGGCCCTGAGGGGCCCCACCTCAACTTCAGTGTTAGCTCTCTATTGGTCCTATGCTCATAATAATCACTTCTACAGATACTTTGGGCTTGATTCACAGAAACAAATAGCATGCCTTATCAGAGATAACATGCCTTATCAAAGTTAACACACCTTATCAGAGTAGCATAGCGAGCGCTACAAACTTATGCCTGCTAATTGGCAATGGCACTCGTCCTGCCCTGAGCCCCTGCAGGTTCGTAGCGATCGCTATGCTACTTTGATGAAGCGTGTTAAATTTGATAAGGCGTGTTATCTCTGATAAGGTGTGTTATCTCTGATAAGGCGTGTTATCTCTGATAAGGCGTGTTATCTCTGATAAGGTGTGTTATCTCTGATAAGGCATGTTATCTCTGATAAGGCATGTTATCTCTGATAAGTCGTGTTATCTCTGATAAGGCATACTATTTGTCTTAAAGTGAATCAAGCCCTTTGAATAGTGGTGATCATTAACAAGCTGCTCCCCATCCCCTTCTTGCACCTCTGACACTGCAGCTGCCATTGGCAGGTTTTGGTGCGCCGTATCAATTGTTATGTGTAGAGTGCTTGGGGGGGCCCCATTGTAAAACTTGCATCAGGGCCCACAGCTCCTTACCTACGCCAATGGGGTGGTGTATATGCTGAGGCTGAACCTGTCGGGTTTGTCCATTGCGGACAAACAAGGATATGTTAGAAAGGACATGTGTGAATGGGCCCATTGATCCAGGAAACTGTTTGAGAGTGGACCCAATGGCATCAATTCTGGTAGGGTTATCAAACAAATTACCTCATGTGAGGTAATTTACCTCATGAGGTAATGACATTTAGCAATTCTGGTAGATTTTAGTCGTGTTTCACCTCATGAGGTAAATTATGATGTAATTTGTGAGGTAATTTGCGTTAGTTTTACAGAAAATAGCTATTCTCATGGAAATTAGGGGGCATGTTAGCACATAATTTACCGATCAGTAAGACCTGCCTGTCCCTGGAGGTAAAGTCAATTTGTATGCATTTTAGCAGTTTTTAGTGCAGTTCCTATTGCTGTCTTAGTGTCATTCCTATTCAGGCTGTGCAATAGAAAAGAATAGTAGGATTTTTTTTTTTCATAAGGGATGCCTATAAGTATACTTTTCATAGGCTGAGCTGCTACATAATCAAATACACCCCCCCCCCCTAAAAAAAAAAAGCATCTTCCAAAGACTATCCTAACTTGCAGGGCCGGATTTGTACTTTCCAGTGCCCTAGGCCTGCTGTCACCAAGCGCCCCCCCCCCCCCCCCCCCAAAAAAAAAATTGTCCAACACTCTGACTAGCGATCATTGGTTTGAATGGGCTCATCTCAGTTGTGCTGCTCTGTCTCCCATTCAACAAATAATTCCTGTAATTTGCGCTCCTGCCCGAATGTGCACAGCACGCGATAGTGTTCTGGGCATGCATACTTGAGAAATTACGCTGATGTATGACCGGTACTTGTCAAGAATGCATAACACTGTACCGGCCTCAGTTGCTGAGCACATCTGGGCAGGAGCGAGATATTACAGGGAGCGCGAGTGGCCAGAGCATGCGCTGCTTCTTTGTCCTCTGTGCGACTGGCTGCAGTCAGAGCCACAAACAGGTGACAGGGAGCGTGAGTGGCCAAAGCATGCGCTGCTTCTTTGTCCTCTGTGCGACTGGCTGCAGTCAGAGCCACATACAGGTGACAGGGAGCGCGAGTGGCCAAAGCATGCGCTGCTTCTTTGTCCTCTGTGCGACTGGCTGCAGTCAGAGCCACATACAGGTGACAGGGAGCGCGAGTGGCCAAAGCATGCGCTGCTTCTTTGTCCTCTGTGCGACTGGCTGCAGTCAGAGCCACATACAGGTGACAGGGAGCGCGAGTGGCCAAAGCATGCGCTGCTTCTTTGTCCTCTGTGCGACTGGCTGCAGTCAGAGCCACATACAGGTGACAGGGAGCGCGAGTGGCCAGAGCATGCGCTGCTTCTTTGTCCTCTGTGCGACTGGCTGCAGTCAGAGCCACATACAGGTGACTGACAGGGAGCGCGAGTGGCCAGAGCATGCGCTGCTTCTTTGTCCTCTGTGCGACTGGCTGCAGTCAGAGCCACATACAGGTGACAGGGAGCGCGAGTGGCCAAAGCATGCGCTGCTTCTTTGTCCTCTGTGCGACTGGCTGCAGTCAGAGCCACATACAGGTGACAGGGAGCGCGAGTGGCCAGAGCATGCGCTGCTTCTTTGTCCTCTGTGCGACTGGCTGCAGTCAGAGCCACATACAGGTGACTGACAGGGAGCGCGAGTGGCCAGAGCATGCGCTGCTTCTTTGTCCTCTGTGCGACTGGCTGCAGTCAGAGCCACATACAGGTGACAGGGAGCGCGAGTGGCCAAAGCATGCGCTGCTTCTTTGTCCTCTGTGCGACTGGCTGCAGTCAGAGCCACATACAGGTGACAGGGAGCGCGAGTGGCCAAAGCATGCGCTGCTTCTTTGTCCTCTGTGCGACTGGCTGCAGTCAGAGCCACATACAGGTGACAGGGAGCGCGAGTGGCCAAAGCATGCGCTGCTTCTTTGTCCTCTGTGCGACTGGCTGCAGTCAGAGCCACATACAGGTGACAGGGAGCGCGAGTGGCCAGAGCATGCGCTGCTTCTTTGTCCTCTGTGCGACTGGCTGCAGTCAGAGCCACATACAGGTGACTGACAGGGAGCGCGAGTGGCCAGAGCATGCGCTGCTTCTTTGTCCTCTGTGCGACTGGCTGCAGTCAGAGCCACATACAGGTGACAGGGAGCGCGAGTGGCCAGAGCATGCGCTGCTTCTTTGTCCTCTGTGCGACTGGCTGCAGTCGGAGCCACCAACAGGTGGCAGGGCAGTGCAATGGAGAGAAGCCCATCCAAAACAGAGAACAGGTAAGTAGAAAACATCCTGTCAAGACCCACTTTGGATGTTCTGTTGTAATTACAGTGGACCTGAACTCAGAACTTCCTCTCTGCTCTAAAAGATACGCAACAACATAACCTTTCAATAAAAACATTTTTGTTACAGCTGATACAAATCCTGCAATAAATCTGCAGTGTGTCTACTTCCTGCTTTTATGGAAGCAGACATATGTTTAACATCCTGTGCTTTCAAATGAGCTTAGCTGTTGTGGCAGTCAGGTGACACAGTGTAGAGATTAAATTACAACTTGTGACACAGAGGAGGGGGAATTAGACAGGCTCTCGAAATACATACAGGGTACAGTTCTCTGTTTTCCTTCTGTCCTGTGCAAGAGTTCAGCTTCACTTTAAAGCATCTGAATGACATTTATTTATATTTGCTGAAAAATCTATGCATCTCTTTTGAATGCTGAATGTACATATGGTGGTGTGCTCTAACATATTGGCAGTATACGGGAACAAAGAAGGCTTATTTAAATTGCCTTTAAAACGTTTTTTAGGGTAAATGAGGCATGTAACATCATGTTTTTTTAATGATGTGGGGACTTAAAATCCCTCTCTCAGATGGGAAATCCGAGTTTTCTCGGATAGTGCAGATTTTAAAAAAATATCCGAATTGCTATTCAAAGTTCGGATAGTGGAAAAAGTTGAGATTATCTGGGTAGTTCGGATACCCAAATATTGGATGAGCACCACTGCTCAGGTGTCATTTAAAATGACAATTTAGCAATGAAAGGGAAGAAAACAGCATTTTTTATCCTGCAGTCTCATAGATGGTAGGAGCTGGAAGACAGAAAATGAGTCAGGAAAGAGTTAACTAATGGCCCATACTCACGAGGGACTTTTGTCGCCTCAACACGCGGCGCGCGCGTGTTGCGGCGACAGGTCGCCCGTGAGTATGGGCCGTCGCACGCCCGCGCGCCCCCGAACTGTCGCCCGTCGCTATGTCGCCATGCGATTGAAACTTTCAATCGCATGGCGACAGTCGCCGCTGCCCCCCGCCGCAACTGTCGCTAGTCCGCGTGAGTACGCGGACTAGCGACAGCAACCTCCATTGAGGTTCACAGACCTTCCGGCGGGGGGAGGAGGAACGTCAGCGACAGCTTCCGCCTTGCCGCTGGTCCCTCTTCCGCATGTGTACGCGGAGGGACCTGGCGAGAAGCTGTCGCCGGCCTGTCGCCCACACGCTCACGTGTGCTGGCGACAGGCGAGTTTTGCAGCCCGTGAGTACGGGCCTTTAGGAAGAGAAGCGACCACTGCTAAAACAGTCATAAATTAGGATTAGATAAATTAGCTGAGGTCAGTGTCAAAGTTGTAAAAGTGGTGAAGAAACTGCAGAGCTCTCTGATGTTTGGGAATGCTTGGCATTAAAACTCAGCGGAACTTAGTTCTATCTGCTTTGTAATGTAAATCCCTGGTATTTCTCACATCGATCTGTAAGTCTATCATACAAAGAAAGGAATGGATTATCAGATGACCGATATGATTGATCCTGATTGTTTTAACACATCAGGAAGTGAGAGAGAGAGATGCAGGGATTGGGGAACTGTGGAATTCAGCTATTAGTGCAGAGCAGGGCGCTGGCTGGCTGTGCTGCGGGACCAGAAGAGATGATTTACTTTGACATATGACCTCTTCTCTCTCCAAGTCATGCCGCCCTTCTTATCTTATCTAATTTTATCGCCCTAGGCCGTGGCCTTTCTGGCCTTTCCAGAAATCCGGCCCTGCTAACTTGTGGAACACAATTAAAGACACTAGTATTTATTTACTGCATGCTTACCACTGAAATACCTCATGTTTTACCTCACTTTTTGCATTTACCTCATGTTTTACCTCATGTTTTACCTCATGTTTTACCTCATGTTTGACCTCATGTTCAGAAATGAAGAAAAATCTTTCAGAATTGATAAAAGAAGAGGAAAATACCTCATGAGGTATTTTACCTACACACAGCTACCAGAATTGAGGACAATGTGAATTCAAGAGGAACTTCAACCCATTATCGATCTTCATCCGAATCAGTAGCTGATACTCCTTTCCCATGAAAATCTTTACATTCCCCGAATAGATCATCGTGGACGGTTGGGGGGAGGGGGGCATTCTGTCTATTGTGGTGACAGTAGGAAAATAGTTATTTTTACTTTGATTTAAATATGAGTCTTAAAGGAGGGACAAATGAGGAAGAAGGAGGGACAGAGGGACAGGGTTCCCAAAGCGGGACTGTCCTTCCAAAAGAGGGACAGTTGGGAGCTATGGGTAATCTTAATGTGCTCTATGTGCCAACCAGGGGCGTAACAATAGCCCCTGCAAAGGATGCAGCTGCAGGGGGACCCTTAGGGGGAGATGCCTGAGAGGGGGGCCCTAGCTCTGGGGACCTCCAGGGCCATTTTTAAGGGCAGGAGGGGATACAGCGCAGGAAGGGGAAGCAGCAGGCCCAAAAAGCAGCGGGAAGAGGGGCCCGACTCCCCCTCGCTCACCTCGGGCTACCATCAGCACTCCCCCCTCCCGCAACGACAGGTGGGGGGGCCATACAAATTTTTGCAGGGGGCCCAGTAATTTTTAGTTACGCCCCTGGTGCCAATGCTGAGATTAACTTTCATCCACAATATGTCCCCATAGTATCCATTTGTACTACATTGGCAAATTCCAAAGCTGGCAAAAACTGCAAAGCTAAAGTTTGGGGCAGGACCTTCTTCCACTTTCAGGATATAGTTTTGTCAGTCCTGGAGCTTTGAGAATCGGTATGTAAGGCATTGTTGGGGTTTTGAGAAACTGCAATGTTCTTCTTCTCCCCATCTGTGTATGACATGCGAGTCCTAGTCATGGAGGGTTACCAAGGCTGAGGCCTCTCAGGAAAGGTCTCAACAACGGGGTCAGTTTAAGGAACCAGGCAAGCATCGGTCAATGGTCAAGAAACCCAGAGAATATTGTGGATTTACACCTTGTAGGTGGCCTGGCTGATGGTCTCCAAGACCATCTAAGGCTATGTACAACTATTCCATGATCTAATTCAGAAGATTATTGGTGATGTGAAATGAACAATAGCCTGGAGGGGCTCTCCAAGATGTCCCCCCCAACCTGACTTGACTGCCCCCCCCCCCCCCCCCTGAGGCCCTTGCAATGTCTTTGACAGAGTAGTGTCTCACCTGTCCTGGTCAGTGCGCTCCTCTGTCAGTCCGTGGCTTCATGCACTCCCCAACTTCATCCGTGCAGGGTCGCCTCTCCTTTATGACCTGGCGGCACGGGACAGGTGAAACGCTACTCTGCCAAAGACATTGCAGGGGCCCCAGGAGCACAGCTTAGTTGAAGGGTGATCTGGGATGGTGGCAGCCAGGTAAGTAGCCCTCGGGGGAAATTTGGCTGCATCAAAGGTCCTCCAATGCTGCTTTTTGGCTGGGGAGGGGGCTGTCGGGGCCCCCCTTTTAATTTTGTCTGGGGTCTCCATTGTAACTAGAACCCGTCCTGTTCCTGTGGTTGTGTTGTCAGAGGGTTAGGAGGAAACTGACAAAAATAAACACCTGACCAAAGTTCTCCTCCACACTATAAAAAATTGTTTGGTTACTCCCACTTCAAATTTTGTAGAAGGATCTATGGGAGAGCATTAGGGGCTCCACTGCAACAGTTAACATTTTTCAGATTTGCCACAAGTAGGTTCACCTTAGGGAACTGAGGTCTGTACACTAGAACTGCCAAGGCGAATTAAGGTCTGCCGACTATAAAAGTGGTATTGTCTAGTGAGGGATGGCCACTGGAGACGGATGTTTGACGCTGTCTGATTACTGAAGATAATTGCGTCTGACTATCTTGTGATTATTCTGCAAATAAATAGTTCTTTCGTATTTCACATTCCTATGACAGTTACACCGCTTTACACATGTGATAATGGTCACCTATTGGGGCACAATGCTGTACTGGGGGGGAGGGGGGGGGCATTATCGACAGACTACAGAGCAGATTTCTGTGGGTGAGGGGAGCAAAAATAACGTTGTGATCGTTTTCACGTGGGCATCACAAACAATCCGGCAAGACAGATCATTAACGACTCCCGACACCGGAGCAGGAATGATCACTGGCCGCTGTACACACAAAACGAGTATTGGCTGAAGCGGTCACTATAGCCCATTGCGGCCAAAAAGTATCACATATTTGTATGAACCTTAAAGGAGTACCGTAGGGGGCTATGGGGAAAAAGAGTTGAACTTACCTGGGGCTTGTAATGGTCCCCGCAGTCCCCCCCCCCCCCCCCCTGCCTGTAAGATAAGCATACAAATAAAAACTTTAGTATGTAGTCATTATAAATGCTGTAAAGTCATAAATAATAAACAACATTTACTACACTCTATGTAGTAATATAACCACGATGTACAAGTAAGTCCTGACTCTGTTATTAAATACATAAATTGCTATAATGTTCTTGGAAAAGTAAGTATCCAAGGGAGAATTGGTCGATTGGTAGACCGTCGATGGAGACATCCCAACACGTTTCGTGGCCAAAGACCTCTTCCTCTGGGGTTTATCCTGACATCAGAGTAAACTATTGTACATGCATATGGGCTACCAAGACCTACTAATTAAGTAAAGCCCCAACGAAAGACCCCCCAGAGCATAGGAAAGCGTGGAAAGGTTTTGCAATTATTAATTTATATTAAGGTTTATAATTTTGTTCTTATCTTATAAACAGTTATTTTTGTACCAGAAATTTTTGTGCAAACCAGAATTACCAGCATTACCAGCAATGTCTAGGCAGCCAGTTATTGGCAAGAGATGAAATATCAGATGGAGGTGTGGCTGTTAAAGCGGAACCGAACTCAGAACTTCTTCTCCGCTCTAAATAATAAGCAACAGCATAATAACCTTTAAAGATAAACATTTCTTTGTTACAGCTAATACAATCCTGCAATGAATCTGCAGTGTGTCTACTTCCTACTTTCATGGAAGCAGACATAGGGTTAACATCCTGTGTTTACAAATTAGCTCCTCTTCCGAGGACTGCCAAATTTCTTAGCAGAGATCAAATTACACTTGCGATTTGTCACAGATGAGGGGGAATATATCCAGGGCAAGAGTTCAGGTGCACTTTAAGCTATATACAAGTGCTGGAAGTCTGTCTCTTGAGATGATTCATCCAGAGACTACCCTCTATGTGGGTGAGTATGTAACAGCAACTGGTCTGAGTGCATTAAGTGATAAAGATGCTAATCCTGCATTCAAAACTTTCATAACTTTTTCTGCTGTTATGGTTTGGAGATGTCATACACCTTAGGAGCACTGACCCTTTAATTGCCATTGCCAAACAGTTGCATTCTGGGTAGGGGGGGTGTTGTCTATAATATATGCCTCCTCTTCCCTTTATTTCCTCCTAATGACATAAGACAGTGCACTTCCTAGTATAGACCTTAGTGGGAGTGTCTGAAGACTCTGGGAGGAGGGCGGGTAACAAATACACAATTAGCAAGAGGAGAAAAAAAATAGTGAGGGAGGAAATGATGTCAGGATTAGCTTCATTCAATGGTAACCAAGATGGCAACTGCCTAGAATAGGATTCTCTGCTTTTCCTTTATAAACCTCACAGGAATCATAATGCGGACAGCGCAATACATCTGTTATGTAAGTAGGACTAGTATTTATCTACTTATATATGTGGTTTTTTTTGTATTTCTAGGTCAGCATGAGTATCACTTGTACTTTAAATAATCCACTGATTTAGGTCCTATTCAGACAACCCTTATTGTATGTCACACTAAGAGTTGCACCAGATCTCCTCTTACTAATCTTGTCCCGCCCCCTTTCCAAAAAAACATAATGAGTTGTTTAGCATTCAGATGAATAGCTCATCCATACTAACTCTTCTCTCACACAGGACTCCCCTCTACTAATGCCTAACCCTAACCCCTTCTCCCCCACCCACCTTTCCTAACCTTAACTGTAGTATCCCCCACATCTAACCAACAAAGTTCCCCCTCCCATGTGGCCTAACCTTCACCGCCCCCTCCAAGCTAACCTTAACCCCACCCCCACCCCCACCTAAAAGGACCTGCAAGGTAAATTAAATTAACTATCTTTACTTACCTGGGGCCAGGACTGGATTTACCATAAGGCACTGTAGGCACGTGCCTATAATGGGTAAGGGCAGTAAGGGAGAGGTTACAGGCAATCTGCTCTGCATCTCCAGCCCATAGCCTGTAAAAACTTCACTCCCTTCTCCTCCTTCCTCCTCCTCTCTGCTTCTGAAATCTCTGGCTAGCAACACCTCCCCCTCCTCCTGCCCAGACTGAGCTCCCATAAGCCCTTGCTACTGTCTGAAAATGCCAAGGCACTCTGAAAACCTGTGGGCGTGGCTTGTTTAGTTTATAGGGAATTGGAGTATTAAAAAAAAAAAAAAATATTTGGCTTGAGGAATGCCCTATAAACTATATGCAAGGAACACAATTATGCAATGAGTAAAAGTTTATCTCGGATCCACTTTAACTGTCCCCACACCTGCAAACATGCCCATAAAAAAACATATTTTTCAGCGCCCCCATAGGCACCCATACTATGACTGTATTTATAGCTGCAGTTTTCATAGCAGGTGGCCCCAACGCTGGTATTTGTTGGGAGAGTCATTGGCGCCCACATTTCACACTATAAGTTATAAATATATACTGTTATATATATATTTTTTCTGCTAAGTTTTGATTAGGTTGTTTTAGCCATTTCTAGGCACTCAGCATAGGATTCTGTGCGTTGGCCATCTTAGAATATAATGGCTTTTTCTTGCGTTGGAGGCCTCTCAGGAAATAGTATACGTTTATATTATTTATGGATTACACTTACTTGATCGGTGTAAATTGAAATGTGTACCTCCTGTGTAACCCAGCTTCCCTGCGGCAGAGAATCTCTTAGTAATATATTTCTCTCTCCTTCCATATATATTTTATTTTTTCCTCCCTTGCTCCTCTGCAGTTCTCTGTGTAAGCTAATTCGCTGCTGACTGAGTGCATCTCGCAGGGAAGGGAAATTATACGGAGTGAACTAATTGCCCCGAGTGATATTCGCCCCTTTCAATCCGCTTAGAACGTCACACTGTGTGTTTCTTTGTCACATGCAATCCTTCTTGTTCCCATTCTCAAGGATACTGCATAGGACTAGCCTGTGCTCCTTGAAGCCCAATTAAACACAAAATTGAAGACAAATTCTTATAGCAATCAGCTTGATGAGTGAATATAAACAGCGTACGGAAGCCATGAGCTGGACAAAATACCTTTTTTTCAGAGAGAAATGTGCTTGACAATGCAATGCAGCATGCATCCTGCCTTCTTTAGATTTAGCTGGTGGGCGAGTCAATCAGGCTAATCATGTGACTCTCAAGGCAGGAAGAACTATAGAGGTCAGAACAGCACGATTCCTGCCCTGTGTAGATTTAGCTGCTGGGTAGGTCAATCGGTAGTGACCACATGACTCTCAAGGTAAGGAGAACTTTAAAGACCAGATTACATTTTTCAACATTACAACAAAAACATGTGGCTGAAGGTGGTGGCGATGGCTTTACATATTTTTCTTTAGTAGCACATTTTACCACCCCCCTGATCTATATTCAGTTCTGCACAAATGAGATAGTAGGGAGCTTGTGTCAGTATGCCGGCACAGCATGGTGTTGTGTGTGATCGGGCTGCACTATGGTTTACGCCGCCCCGCCCGTGCAGTAGGGGATACATCTGAAAATGGCGCCTGCGAATAATGGCGCACGGTGTTGCCGCTAATCCGTTTGTTGTTTATCGCTAATAAACATTAAAGCCTTATCGTTATTTAGCGTTAACACACAGAACCCTCTCTGTACCTATCCCTAACCCCTAAACCCCCCCTGGTGGTGCCTAACCCTAACCACCCCCCTGGTGGTGCCTGACCCTAACCACCCCCCTGGTGGTGCCTAACCCTAACTACCCCCTGGTGGTGCCTAACCCTAACTACCCCCTGGTGGTGCCTAACCCTAACCACTCCCCTGGTGGTGCCTGACCCTAACCACCCCCCTGGTGGTGCCTAACCCTAACTACCCCCTGGTGGTGCCTAACCCTAACCACCCTCCTGGTGGTTCCTAACCCTAACCACCCCCTTGGTGGTGCCTGACCCTAACCACCCCCCTGGTGGTGCCTAACCCTAACTACCCCCTGGTGGTGCCTAATCCTAACCACCCCCCTGGAGGTGTCTAACCCTAAGACCCCCCTGGTGGTGCCTAACCCTAACCACCCCCCTGGTGGTGCCTAACCCTAACCACCCCCCTGGTGTTGCCTAACCCTAACCACCCCCCTGGTGGTGCCTAACCCTAAGACTCCGCTGGTGGTGCCTAATCCTAACCACCCCCCTGGTGGTGCCTAACCCTAACCACTCCCCTGGTGTTGCCTAACCATAACCACTCCCCTGGTGGTGCCTAACCCTAAGACACCCCCAGTGGTGCCTAACCCTAACCTTGACAGTGTTACAATAAATCCATTCACCATTTTGCAGTTAAATATCGTTACTGTGTACCGTTTTTCTTCTTTTTTCCCTGTGCTCCATTATTATGCAGTACTAACGATAAATAGCGATACGGGTATCTTTTTAATGCGGCGCCATTTTTATGCATAGGCGCTGTGCGCCATTATTCACTGATCCGGCAGTAAGAGCTTATGCTGCCACATTTCCTATATAATTATGCTGCTTTCGCAAAACACCCCAAATATCTCCACAGCCACACCTGTAACACTCCTCAAATTTTTAGGGTAGGGAGGAGACCCCCAGAACTACCTCTGTACCTAATTGCAGCCCCCGAGCCCCGCTGATTCACAAAATAGGTTCCTGTAATCTATCTCGGGAACCAGAGGGGCTCAGGGGCTGCTATTGGACACAGAGGTAGTTTCGCCTCCTTACCCAGAACATTTAAAGGGACTCCGAGCTCAAGTAAAAAAAGAAAGTTGTACTCACCCGGGGCTTTTTCCAGCCCAGTGCTGGTCGGGAGGTCCCACGACGGCGTCCTGGCTCCTCTCCTAGTCCCCGCTCCGGAATGGCTGACCGGCCGCAGCCCGGGCGACACTCTGCTGAGTGTCGGCTGTTCCTTCCGCGTATGACGCGGCTGACGTCACACGCCGGCCGCCTCGCGTCATCACGGCGGCCGGCGTGGCAGTACGGCGCATGCGCGCTTTAATCGTTTACAGAGAGTTTCTCCCACCCAGCATGGGTATGTGTAAAAATACACCCCAAAACACATTATAATACTTCTCCTGAGTACGGCAATACCACATGTGTGGCACTTTTTTGCAGCCTAACTGCGCTAAGGGGCCCAAAGTCCAATGAGCACATTTAGGCTTTACAGGGGTGCTTACAATTAGGCACCCCCCAAAATGCCAGGACAGTGAACACACCCCACAAATGACCCCATTTTGGAAAGTAGACACTTCAAGGTATTCAGAGAGGAGCATAGTGAGTCCGTGGCAGATTTCATTTTTTTTTGTCGCAAGTTAGCAGAAATGGAAACTTTTTTTTTTTGTTACAAAGTGTCATTTTCCGCTAACTTGTGACAAAAAATAAAATCTTCTATGAACTCACCATGCCTCTCACTGAATACTTTGGGATGTCTTCTTTCCAAAATGGGGTCATTTGGGGGGTATTTGTACTATCCTGGAATTTTAGCACCTCATGAAACATGACAGGTGCTCAGAAAAGTCAGAGATGCTTCAAGATGGGAAAGTTCACTTTTGACACCATAGTTTGTAAACGCTATAACTTTTACCCAAACCAATAAATATACACTGAATGGTTTTATTTTTTTTTTATCAAAGACATGTAGCACAATAAATTTGGACAAAAATGTATACAGAAATTTTACTTTATTTGAAAAATGTCAGCACAGAAAGTTAAAAAAATAATTTTTTTGACAAAATTAATGTCTTTTTTGATGAATATAATAAAAACTAAAACTCGCAGCAGAAATCAAATAGCACCAAAACAAAGCTGTATTAGTGACAAGAAAAGGAGGTAAAATTCATTGAGATAGTAGGTTGTATGACCGAGCAATAAACCGTGAAAGCTGCAGTGGTCTGAATGGAGAAAAGGGTTCTGGTCCTTAAAGAGACTCCGTAACAAAAATTGCATCCTGTTTTTTATCATCCTACAAGTTCCAAAAGCTATTCTAATGTGTTCTGGCTTACTGCAGCACTTTGTACTATCACAGTCTCTGTAATAAATCAATGTATCTTTCCCTTGTCAGACTTGTCAGCCTGTGTCTGGAAGGCTGCCAAGTTCTTCAGTGTTGTGGTTCTGCTATGCACTCCCCCCTCAGGGGGGAAAGAAACACACAAATGATCTCTTGAGATTCAAAAGGAAGGCTGTATACAGCCTGCTTGTGTATGGATGTATTTTCTATGTGTGGACATACTGTACATCAACCTACTTCCTGTTTTGGTGGCCATTTTGTTTGTTTATAAACAAACTTTTTAAAACTGTTTTTAACCACTTTTAATGCGGCGGGGAGCAGCGAAATTGTGACAGAGGGTAATAGGAGATGTCCCCTAACACACTGGTATGTTTACTTTTGTGCGATTTCAACAATACAGATTCTCTTTAAAGGGAACCTAAACTGAGAAGGATATGGATTTTTCCTTTTAAAATAATACCAGTTGCCTGAATCGCCTACTGATCCTGTGTCTCTAATCTTTTTAGCCACAGCCCCTGAACCAGCATGCAGATCAGGTGCTCTGACTGAAGACAGACGGGATTAGCTGCATGCTTGTTTCAGGGTGTGATTCAGCCACTATTGCAGTCACAGAGATCAGCTGGACTGCCAGGCAACTGGTATTGTTTAACAGGAAACATCCATATCACTCTCAGTTAAGGATCCCTTTAAGGGGTAGAAAGACTGTGGTCCTCAAGTGGTTAAATAGTAGTAATCATAAACAAACTGCTCCCCATCCCCTTCTTGCTCCTCTGACACTGTAGCTGCCATTGGCAGGTTTTGGTGCGCTGTATCAATTATTATGTACAGAGTGTTTGGGGGGCCCCAATGTAAAACTTGCATCAGGGCCAACAGCTCCTTAGCTACGCCACTGGTCACTACAGTGGCCCTCACGTCACTCAAGATAAACATTTTAACATGCTAAAAAAAAAAGAGAGAATGGCCTTTTTTTTCTTCTTCCAACTTCCAGCTGACAAAGGCCTTGTCATACGGAGGACATATGTCAGTCCCTTTCAGGGGCTTAAATGGGATTGCGAGGATTGGAAAGACTGAAGTTTGTCGCACAATGGGAAGCCATATGCAGATAAGCTTAGCGGGGAGGGAGGAAAGAAATCTAATTCGCTTTTCCAATGTGTGCCCGTAAATAATGTTTATAGGCTGCCAAAATTATTTGTTGACTCGAACAAAACAAGAGTTATGTATTGCTTATCAGACAATATGCCGGCTTTTACGGGACCAAATTTGCAGGGAATAAAGAGCTGTACAGCTGTTTGCCATCCACAACATCTGCAGTCAAATCCTCTTATGAAAAGTAATTTTGGCACAGGCGAAAGAGTGACATGAGTTGTTAAAATTCATATAAAACAAAACCAATAGACACTAAAGGAGATTTTATTGTCACTGCTCCCCCGCTGGCCCCCCAGGGGCGGGGTTCAAGCAAACCTCAGCGTCATTTGCTGAATTGTTCCTACAGATGTTTGGAAGATTTACACAACGCAAGAAGGAACAAAAAAAAAAGGATGACAATAACATAAGCAGATGCGAATATAATGTTTGTAATTCCATCAGTCGTTTTCTTGATTCTGTATTCATTCTCTATTGTATTTGCGGGAAAAGAAGATACAATTGAATCAAACTTTATTTGCCTCAGCGTTATAGATATGACTTCAATACGGTTTAATTGCCCGTAATTGTTAACGCTGCTCCCGTTCCGGTGGCCTGCTGGTGATATGCAATTTTCGAGGAGCGCAGTCTTGAAGATGCATCATTTGAGGACTTTCTTGGTCCTCTGCTTCTTGCAGTTTTTGATTTTATGGGCTATCGTTGTGTTTTTTGATAGCTTGGCATTTAGCGGGAAATCATAGGATTGGCGAACCGCACAAAGTTTTTTTGGGCCCGTTCAGACTGCACGCGTTTCCAGCTGCGTTTTGGAAACGCGTGCAGGTGGCCGATACGCACGACATCAGACATTGCATAGAGTGCAATGTCTAATGTTCACACTGCATGCGTTACGGACCTGTGCGGTCCGGGAACGCATGCTGCACGCAGATTTTGCTAAAACGCGTGGCTGTCCCATTCACTTTTCAGTGATGGGATCAGCCACGCAACGCACACAAACGCGGATGGCCATGCGTTCGTACGCGTTGCGGTCTGCACGCGTTCCGCACGCATGGCCATCCGCATTTGTGATCTGAACGGGCCCTTAGCTGATTTTAGGAAATACAAAACAAAGAGGGTAAGAGGCGCCCAAGGGAGTTAAAAACAACTAACAGAAGAAATAACAAGGTGGCTTACCTCAATAACGACAAATTCACATACCAATGAAGTATTATGCAATGGCAACACGTTTCGTGGATTGATGCCCTCTTCCTCAGGCCAAATAGAGTGCCAAGGACATTTCTGAGACAGATACACAGTGCCTCTCATCAGTTAGCCAAATACAGCTCTCTCTAATTGCTGGACTGCAGTGGATGAGCCAGGACCCCCTTTATGTTTTAGTTGATCAATATTGAGCAAATAAATGTACTAATAATCTAACTGGCCTCAGAGGTAATTAGCCCCACCCAGAAGACGGGAGTTTCGATTAGCAAATTAAAGCTTCATCTAGATCAGGGGTCTCAAACTCGCGGCCCGCGGGCCATTTGCGGCCCTCGATACAATATTTTGTGGTCCTTGCCGGCAAAAGCTTCCTTGTAGTTCGCTTCAGTGCTCCCTAGTAATTCGCCGCATCCCTGCCGCTAAACGAGGGCTGCAGAGCCCCCAAATCGCCCGGGGGGCAAACCGCCGGCATTTCCTGGAAGGGGCAGAGCTTTCAGCTTCAGCTCTGCCCCTCCTGACGTCAATCACCGCCTCTCCCTGCCCCTCTCTGTGAAGGAAGAGTGAGAGGGGCGGGCAGAGGTGGCGATGCACCGCGATTGTGAAATTCCTTATGCGGCCCAGCCTCATCCTGACTTTGCCTCCTGCGGCCCCCAGGTAAATTGAGTTTGAGACCCCTGATCTAGATGATCATTTTACAGCTGATACTCTTCCATAAAAGAGGAACTCCAGTGAAAAATAATGCAATAAAAAGTGCTTAATTTTTACAATAATTATGTATAAATATTTAGTTAGTTTTTGCCCATTGTAAAATCTTCTCTCTCCCTGATTTACATTCTGACATTTATCACATGGTGACATTTTTACTGCTGGCAGGTGATGTCGTCGGAAGGAGATGCTGCTTGCTTTTTTTGGCAGTTGGAAACAGCTGTAAACAGCAGTGATAGGCTCACGAAAGGTTAACCACTTGAATTCATGATTTAAATGAGCGGCACACTTCCTCCTTCCGGCTTGAAGGAGGAAGTGCACGTAGTGAGGCTTGCAACGTGTCCAATAGGACGCGTGCAAACTATTTGGAGCGCACACTATACCACGACTTATGGGTAAATAACCCCTTATTTCCCCGCCGCACACCTGAGGCGATAAAGCCTCATTTAAATCACAAATTCGAGTGGTTAGCCACTTGTAAATACTTGTGAGCCCATGCCTGGTAAACAGCTGTTATTTCCCACAAGGCAACAAGGCTCCCACAGTGTGATGTCAGCACCATGGTCCTGACATCACACTGTGGGAGAGGTTTCACCACAATATCAGCCATACAGAGCCCCCTGACGATCCTTCATGCATTACTCCTGCACAGTATGGCTGTGCTCATACACAGTCAGGAGCATAGCCATGAGAAGCCATGCACAAGCGGCTTCATGCACTGCTCCTGCACATATGGCTGTGCTCATACACAGTCGGGAGCATAGCCGTGAGAAGCCATGCACAAGCGGCTTCATGCACTGCTCCTGCACAGTATGGCTGTGCTCATACACAGTCGGGAGCATAGCCGTGAGAAGCCATGCACAAGCGGCTTCATGCACTGCTCCTGCGCAGTATGGCCATGCTCATACACAGTCGGGAGCATAGCCATGAGAAGCCATGCACAAGCAGCTCCATGCACTGCTCCTGCGCAGTATGGCCATGCTCATACACAGTCGGGAGCATAGCTGTGAGAAGCCATGCACAAGCAGCTTCATGCACTGCTCCTGCGCAGTATGGCCGTGCTCATACACAGTCGGGAGCATAGCCATGAGAAGCCATGCACAAGCGGCTTCATGCACTACTCCTGCACAGTATGGCCATGCTCATACACAGTCGGGAGCATAGCCATGAGAAGCCATGCACAAGCGGCTTCATGCACTACTCCTGCGCATACGGCTGCACTCATACACAGTCGGGAGCATAGCCATGAGAAGCCATGCACAAGCAGCTCCATGCACTGCTCCTGCACATATGGCTGTGCTCATACACAGTCGGGAGCATAGCCATGAGAAGCCATGCACAAGCAGCTCCATGCACTGCTCCTGCACATATGGCTGTGCTCATACACAGTCGGGAGCATAGCCATGAGAAGCCATGCACAAGCGACTTCATGCACTGCTCCTGCGCAGTATGGCCATGCTCATACACAGTCGGGAGCATAGCCATGAGAAGCCATGCACAAGCAGCTCCATGCACTGCTCCTGCACTGCTCCTGCATGCTCATACACAGTCGGGAGCATAGCCATGAGAAGCCATGCACAAGCAGCTCCATGCACTGCTCCTGCACATATGGCTGTGCTCATACACAGTCGGGAGCATAGCCATGAGAAGCCATGCACAAGCAGCTCCATGCACTGCTCCTGCACATATGGCTGTGCTCATACACAGTCGGGAGCATAGCCATGAGAAGCCATGCACAAGCGGCTTCATGCACTGCTCCTGCGCAGTATGGCTGTGCTCATACACAGTCGGGAGCATAGCCATGAGAAGCCATGCACAAGCAGCTCCATGCACTGCTCCTGCATGCTCATACACAGTCAGGAGCATGGCCATGAGAAGCCATGCACAAGCAGCTTCATGCACTACTCCTGCACAGTATGGCTGTGCTCATACACAGTCGGGAGCATAGCCATGAGAAGCCATGCACAAGCGGCTTCATGCACTGCTCCTGCACAGTATGGCCATGCTCATACACAGTCGGGAGCATAGCCATGAGAAGCCATGCACAAGCGGCTTCATGCACTACTCCTGCACAGTATGGCTGTGCTCATACACAGTCGGGAGCATAGCCGTGAGAAGCCATGCACAAGCGGCTTCATGCACTGCTCCTGCATGCTCATACACAGTCAGGAGCATGGCCATGAGAAGCCATGCACAAGCGGCTTCATGCACTGCTCCTGCATGCTCATACACAGTCAGGAGCATGGCCATGAGAAGCCATGCACAAGCAGCTCCATGCACTACTCCTGCACAGTATGGCCATGCTCATACACAGTCGGGAGCATAGCCGTGAGAAGCCATGCACAAGCAGCTTCATGCACTGCTCCTGCGCAGTATGGCTGTGCTCATACGCAGTCGGGAGCATGGCTATGAGAAGCCATGCACAAGCAGCTTCATGCACTGCTCCTGCACATATGGCTGTGCTCATACACAGTCGGGAGCATGGCCATGAGAAGCCATGCACAAGCAGCTCCATGCACTGCTCCTGCGCAGTATGACCATGCTCATACACAGTCGGGAGCATAGCCATGAGAAGCCATGCACAAGCGGCTTCATGCACTGCTCCTGCATGCTCATACACAGTCGGGAGCATAGCCATGAGAAGCCATGCACAAGCAGCTCCATGCACTGCTCCTGCACTGTATGGCCATGCTCATACACAGTCGGGAGCATAGCCATGAGAAGCCATGCACAAGCAGCTCCATGCACTGCTCCTGCATGCTCATACACAGTCAGGAGCATGGCCATGAGAAGCCATGCACAAGCAGCTCCATGCACTGCTCCTGCACTGTATGGCCATGCTCATACACAGTCGGGAGCATGGCCATGAGAAGCCATGCACAAGCAGCTCCATGCACTGCTCCTGCACAGTATGGCCATGCTCATACACAGTCGGGAGCATAGCCATGAGAAGCCATGCACAAGCAGCTCCATGCACTGCTCCTGCACTGTATGGCCATGCTCATACACAGTCGGGAGCATGGCCATGAGAAGCCATGCACAAGCAGCTCCATGCACTGCTCCTGCACTGTATGGCCATGCTCATACACAGTCGGGAGCATGGCCATGAGAAGCCATGCACAAGCAGCTCCATGCACTGCTCCTGCACTGTATGGCCATGCTCATACACAGTCGGGAGCATGGCCATGAGAAGCCATGCACAAGCAGCTCCATGCACTGCTCCTGCGCAGTATGACCATGCTCATACACAGTCGGGAGCATAGCCATGAGAAGCCATGCACAAGCGGCTTCATGCACTACTCCTGCGCATACGGCTGCACTCATACACAGTCGGGAGCATAGCCATGAGGACATAATCAATAAGCACTTGGCAAATATGGTCAACATATCCCAACACTGGAACAGCAAGGTCAAGGAGGGTGGAAAAAGCCTCCATTTGGTCGTTTTTCTCACAGGTACCGTTTAATAGTTTAGTTCCGCCTCTGCAAACTTACTGGTGATACCCAATCTACCCACGCACCTCCACCTTAAAAGTATGTACACACATAGGGCCGGATTTAAGCCAAGGCCCCATAGGCAATGGCCTAGGGTACCACAAGATCAAGGGCGGGTGGGCAGAAGGTTATACTGCGGTGAAGGGAAGGGTCCCCTGGCTACCTATACTGGAGGGAGGCGGGGTCATGAGACTATCTATATGGAAAGGGGGAGGGTCATCTGGCTTCTTATACTAGAAGGAAGCGGGGAAGGGGTCATGTACAGGAGGGAAGGGGGGATCATCAGGCTAAACTGGAGGAGGGGGAATGTCATCTGGCACTTAAACTGAATGGAAGGGTCAATGGGCTACCAATACTGGAGCGAGAGCGAAGGGTCACGTGGCTATCTATACTGGAGGGGGTGGCTGCTGACAGTGGCCCTGGGTGGAAAAAATACAAATCCGGCCCTGAATGGCCTATAAAACCTTTTTTAGCCGACAATCATTCTACGTGTGCAGTGGCCACTGGTCTGTCCTGCTCGGGCTTAGGGAGTCACCATGGCGGGTGGATTGGGGATCACCAGTAAGTTTGTGGAGGGGGGACTCCCACAGGAATATGTTCTGTCATGCTCAGATTTTCATCCCTCCACCCCCCAGCTCCATAGCAACAGAACACATTGCTAGCCTGATGGCTAGCAATGCTTCTGTACAGCACCATGCCCTGAATTGTTGCTGACGGGTGACAGTTATCGCATGTGTGCGCTTAGATTTACATTTACCAGGACCTTACAACATTCCACCAATGACAGAGCCCCTCCCCCCACCACCCCGCTGCTTCTTAACTATCCCGCCACATTCCCAGTGACACAAACTCATTAGGTGCCCATCACATGTCCCCAAATGCATTGTTGGGGACCCCTTTATTCCCTTCCTCCTTTCCCTCACAAATCCAGAGTGTACACACAGCGGAGTCTTACCTCATCCAGGCAGGACACAGGAGGCAGAAGCATGCTGTACACTCCGCGGACTTCTCCCCACAGCGTCTCTCTTCCTCACTCCCTGCAGGCATGTATGGGGTCACCATAGCTGGAGGTGAGGGGACACACTTTGGGGTATTACCTAATATAAGCAGGACACAGGAGGCAGCACCGTGCTCTACACTCCGGACTTCTCTGCACAGCGTCTCTCTTCCTCATTCCCTGCAGGCATATATGGGGCCACCATAGCTGGAGGGGAGGGAACACACACCTTGGGGGCCTCTTCAGGCTCTGGGGCTCTACGGAAGCAGTGGCACTGCCCCACTTCCTACTAAGCCCCCCCCCATAAAAAAACCCCAATCATTCTTTTTAGACGTGCACCTCCTGCTATCCAAAACCTCGAATATGAAAGATTAGCCAACTATTTAACAATTCTGAGAAGAACCCGCGTCACATTCTTATTTTCAATGCCTCGAAATTTCAGCCGTCACGACTCCCACTCAATGCTTTTTTTGTGAAAGGAATACATTTTTCTAAAACCAATTACTAATATTTGAACACCTTAACATTATGAAAGTAAAATTCAGAAGTAAAAGAGGAAAATAAACCTCTGCGGAGAGACGGACAGCCTGGTGGTTTTTCGTAGAAGGTTCGGTCGGAATAAACTTTGCTCAGGTGATTAAAAATGAATCTTCTTCGGAAGTTCCAACCGGCGGCAGAACAAAAGCAGGTCCCGGCATGAGTTTAGGCTCTCATAATCACACCCAGTCGGAAGAAACAACTTAAGAATTCTGTTAAAGTTGGACAAAAAATGTTTCGCCAGGCCATGGAAGAATGTCGCATCGGAGCTTTCAAGTGTAAAAATGTCGGTGCCGGTGTGTATCGTGGAGCGCACACATCCGCGGGGGCCTCGCCGGCTTTTGTAAAACATTTCATCATTTGCGGTTGCCCGTCGAGAAGTGGCACTGTACTATTTAAAGAGCTTGCCGGCACAAAGAGAAGAATCTATCAATATGCCGTCCGCAGGCAGCCCCTATTCAGCAATAGAGAGACCACACAGACCACGACACGACGTGCAGAAATGTCTCTGCAGCTAAAACTGACACATAATGAGACAGAGGCAGGAAGGGGAACTATCAGGATGGGGGAACTGTCAGGATGGGGGAACAGGATGAGGAAGCTATAGTGCATTTACCAGGGCAGGGCAGCTTAACCTAACACAGCTACCGTACGTCTTGCTGGGCATTTATTCCTTCACTGGGCACAAAGCTGACCTATCAGAAGTAAGATATGGAGGAGACTATATTTCACCTGTTTAAAGAGGAGCTGTCACCTGTCAGCCATACTATCTCAGGAAAAGAAAAAAACAATTATATAAGTATTATTATTATTATTGATTTATAAAGCGCCAACATATTCCGTGGTGCTGTACAAAGTAAGAAACAAACATGGGGTACATTATAATACAGACAATGGTGTACACCAATATACAAGATACAGAATTAGTGACAAAGTACAAAGAATGATACAGAATACAAAATATAGAATTGGTAATGACAGTGATAAAAGTAACATGATGAATAAAATATATAATGATTTCCAGGACACAAAAGGGGGAGAGAGCCCTGCCCTTGCGAGCTTACAATCTAAAGGGAATGGGGGGAGGGGAAACAAGAGGAGGGGTAGTATAGAACAAATATATAGAGGCAGTGCGTTTTAGGATACCTAGTAGGAGTGCAGTTTGGTCTTAGGACAAAGGGAAGTGGCCTAAGGTAGAGCATATGCTTGTCGGAACAAATGAGTTTTTAGAGAGCGTTTAAAGGTAACAAAGGTTGGCGAGTGAAGGATGTGTTGTGAAAGGGCATTCCAGAGGAGGGGTGCAGCGCGTGCAAAATCTTGTACATGTGAATGTGAAGAGGTGACTCTAGAGGAGGACAACAGAAGATTGTGTGCCGATCTGAGATTGCGATTGGGTTTGTATCTGGAGATTAGTGAGGATATGTACCGGGGAGAGAGATTGTGGAGAGCTTTGTAGGTTAGGGTTAGGAGTTTGAACTGAATCCTCTGGGTAATTGGCAGCCAGTGAAGAGCTTGACGGAGAGGGTCAGCAGAGGAAGATCGAGAAGAAAGATGAATAAGACGAGCAGCTGAGTTCAGTACCGACTGGAGCGGGGCCAGTCCGTTAGAAGGTAGTCCACAGAGTAGTACGTTGCAGTAGTCTAGACGAGAAATTATAAGAGCATGTATTAACATTTTCGTTGTGTCTTGAGTGAGAAAAGGTCGGATGCGAGATATGTTTTTGAGTTGGAGAGTTGGAGTTTGAGTTAGAGATAAATACTTGCTCTACTTACATTACATATGTATTGCACTGTCCACATTATGATTCCTGTGAATATTATAAAGGAAAAGCAGAGAATCCTATTCTAGACAGTTTCCATATTTACTGTGGCTATTTTGAAGCCAGTCCTGATGTAATATCCGCCCTTATTCTCCTCTGTCTGATTTGCCCAACCTTCACTATAGAAAGTGCATTGTTTCAGCCTGAGAAATATTGACCAATCAGAGAGGAACAGAGGTGTGGGAGGGGAAAACTGGAGGGAAAGAGGCTTCAGCCAATCAGGCTGCATTAGTTAAGTCTGAGGGGAAGTAGAGAAGCAAAAAAAGACAACCCAACATGCCCTGCAACTTCTCTTTTGTGTACCAAATTTTCTGTGTACCAAATAAGAGTCATGTAAACTGGGGAATGATAATCTATCAACAAGAAAAGTAATAGTGATTTTAGCTTTTGGATTGCCTGATTAGCATCCTTATTACTTGTTTATCAGATAAAAATAAAGAATTGATTTTTTATTTTATGCCCGACAGTTACTCTTTAAAGTGGACCTGAACTCTTGCACAGGACTAAAGAAATACATAGAGAAATGCACCCTGTATGTATGTAGAGAGTTTAGCCTGTTTAATTCCCCCTCATTTGTGTCCAATCATAAGTTGTAATTTGATCTCCCCCCTGTGTCACATGACTGCTTATGGCAGAGATGGCAGATAAGGCCATTTGAAAGCACAGGATGCTGACAATATGTCCACATTCAGTTTATCCATACCTAATCATGCTGACAGCCACCAAAAATGTATCTATTTATTCCCCTTTATATTTGTTTTCCATGCATAAAATCACATATGATACATTTTCTTGTAGAAGCACCATCAACTTTTTTTTTCAGACAATTATAGTGGGCCTGTGTTTTGGACATTAGGGAGTAGCATCTGTCTAACTACCCTAAACAAATCACCTCCACCATCACCCCAAAATCTTTTAGGCCCCTTTTACACCTATACACTTTTTTTATGTTGTGTTTACCTTTCTGCACGCAGGTTAACACAACAGCAATGACTGTGTAGACTTACCACGTCGCGTTGCACCGGAAGCTTCCGATTCACTGCCGACCCCCCGCAAAGCCAACAGCGCGTTACCGTGCATCTACGTGGTGGATTGCATTGAAGTCATTTCACATTTGTTGGCATTGTGGTGCGCATGCGTGGAATGACGCAAATACAACGGGACAGCCGGGAATGTCAGTGACGTGGTTCCTGTCCATCAGAGATCACGTCACTGGGCGAGGGACGGCAAAGGGCATGCAGGGGGAATGCGAGCAGTGCTATGCAAATGACCCTGTTGGCACACTCTGATGCACGGTCATATGAATCATGTTTTTTGGTGTTGCGGTGCGATGCAAGCAGCGCATCGCACCGCAATACTTGCCTCATATGTAAAACCAGCCTTAAAGTGTACCAGAGACAAGTATAGGCCCAAGCTTTATACATACCTGGGGCTATCTCCAGCCCCATCCGCACGGATCGCTTCCACACTGCCATCCTCAGCCTTCTGCCTCTTTGGTAATGGGTCCCGTCATTTCGCTCCTCCGTCTCTTTCCAGCAGCTGGGAGCTACTGCGCAGGCGCAGAACACTCCCAGGCATGGGAGCGAGCCGGAGGAGCGCACTGCGCATGCATCAACTGGTTGCGCCTGGCCAAAATTACGGGACCCGTTACCGAAGAGGCAGAAGGCTGGGAGCGATCCATGTGGATGGGGCTAGAGGAAGCCCCAGGTATGTATACAACTTTGGCACATACTGGTCTCTGGTTTCTGGTCTCTGGTTTCCTTTAAAGGGACTCCGAGCGTCTCTCATGGGCATGCCTTTAAGACTCTGACCAGTACTGCAAAATACTTAAAGATGATTTCTGTAGCGTGTGCTCTCCTCTTTCATTTGATGCCTGAATTGCCATTCTACACCAAATAGTTTTCATTCAATTTGAAAATCGCAGCTGCCATCTTGGCTATGTTAAAACTTTGGGATCACCCCTGTCCTCTCTGTTAGAGAAGTGCACCACTGAATGAAGCAGGAAGAGGAAGTGACACGCATGGCCATTGCAAGAGGCTCCTCCAGAGGGGTCATAGCATGACTTTTTTGGAAATCGTCTGGTTTAAAAGCATGCCCATGAGAGGTGCTCGGAGTGCCTTTAAGGGTCACTCCAGAGTAATTCGGTAACTCTTTGTATTTGTGGGCAAACAGGCTCTCTGCCATTTCCATTTTAGAACCACATTCGGGTTTGAGGAACTAACTGTTGAAAGACAAAGCACATCACTTATTTTAACGAGCATTCGACATTGTGGCATATCACGTTTTAATGATCTCAGTCCACAAAAGCGAAGCCTGTCCCCTCCTGCCGATCCCGTCACGCTCTCCGCCGAAGCAAGGGGAAGCTTTTCCCGTTACACTTAATAAATCCATGTACGGCCTCTGCGACCATTGAATGGAATAGCTACATCTTTGCCAGAGCGAGACCTTCTGTCGGCCACCCATAAATCACACAACTCATAAAACCAAAATTCATTAGCTGTTTGGATCACTTCTTCATTTTTTTTTAAGTAATGCGCCAGCCCATAAAACCTTCTGGAAATGGCCATTGTCAGAGCACAATGAGGACTCTTTTCTTGCAGAGAACGTGCAAGTTGCCATTTAATTAGAAACAGGATGTCCTGCGACTGCGGTCCTTGTTAAACAGAGAACTCCTGTCCTCAAGGTGCCCTGGGGTCTGATGTCTCACTCTCCATTGCCTCTCAGTTATGTAGTATGTGTTGTTTTATTCTGGAAATATCCGCCTGCTAGGTGGGAATAAATGTGACTTGCAGGTTCCACGTTTAGGTTTCAGCTCCTATGAGTTTGGCATTGGCAATTAAAACTTCTCCCAGTTAATAAAGCTATCAATGTTTGACAACACAGGTATTTAACATTACACAGTGCATAGGCAAACGCGGGGGGAAGGGGGGGATTGCAGCTGCCCAGAATCCCCCCTCAGACCAGGGCCGGTGCAGTGTCTGTGGACAGGCACAAGCTGAGACACCAGAATATCTGCAGGCATCCTGCAGCTCACAGCACCGCCCCCTTTCTTTCCCTGCTACAGTTGACTTTGGACGGAGCAGCAGTATGTGCAGAGCATGGAGCAGCAGGGTGTGTACACAGCATGGAGCAGCAGGGTGTGTACAGAGCATGGAGCAGCAGCGTGTGTACAGAGCATGGAGCAGCAGCGTGTGTACAGAGCATGGAGCAGCAGGGTGTGTACAGAGCATGGGGCAGCATTGTGTGTACAGAGCATGGAGCAGCAGCAGTGTGTGTACAGAGCATGGAGCAGCAGCGTGTGTACAGAGCATGGAGCAGCAGTATGTGCAGAGCATGGAGCAGCAGGGTGTGTACACAGCATGGAGCAGCAGGGTGTGTACAGAGCATGGAGCAGCAGCGTGTGTACAGAGCATGGAGCAGCAGCGTGTGTACAGAGCATGGAGCAGCAGGGTGTGTACAGAGCACGCGGACAGATCGCATTTGCGTATCGATTTCACAGCAGATTTGATCACAGTAATGGGCACCTTAAGACCCTCCGGTGGTCCCTAACCCTAAGATCCTCCCCTGTGGTGCCTAACTCTAGGACCCCTCCCAGGTGGTGCCTAACCCTAAGACCTCCCCTGGTGGTGCTTAACCCTAAGACCCCCCTGGTTGTGCCTAAACATAAGACCCTCCTGGTGGTGCTTAATCCTAGGTCCCCCTCCCTGGTGGTGCCTAACCCTAAGACCTCCCCTGATGGTGCCTAACCCTAAAACCCTCCTGTGGTGGTGCCTAACCCTAAGACCTTCTTGTGGTGATGCCTAACCCAAAGGCCCCCCTGTGGTGGTGCCTAACCCTAAGAACCCCCCCGGTGGTGCCTTCCTAACCACCACCCACTCCCCCACACACACACACAAACACCCTTACAAACATAGAAATGATAACATATTTGAAAACGTAACATTTGTACATACAAACAGAATAATATGACAAAAACTATAACGTTGCAAGTTTCAAAACCATAACCTATTTCAAAAACTTTGATGTTCTAATGTTGAAAACGATATTTATCAGGGATCCGAATTTCTGCTTTGGGTCCCGTATTAACAATATTTGCATTAGTGTCTATGGGGCGTCCGAATCCTCCACTAGCCACCGGCGCCCATATTTACTGCTTCCATTATTGGAGTGTCAACTTGGGCTTTAAACATTCTTGTTCGGCACTCATGCACATAAATCTATCCATGTGGGAGGGGAGAGGATCTCTGTGAAGGAGTTAATTACAAATTAAACACGGACTTGGATGACATTGAGGATGTGAGCCTGACAATGCTCCTTCCCAGAATCCTCTGCGTTATGGAGTCTGAAAGAGTAAGACAGTCATCAGTAAGTCCCTGCTTTCCGGCAATGGAATCAATATCCGATAACGAACGTTATTTAGTACATTTTCCCCTGACCTTTCTATTTGCGTTTCACCTCAATATTAGACTGAATATTAAATTTGACTCCGAGGACAAAAATCTAATTATGAAATTTTATTTTTTTATTTTTTCGCTGTTACAAGGACTGGTTGAATGAAGGCCTTAAAGGACATCGATGAAGATTTTGTTTCTCTGAGGCTGTAATTAAAGGACTCATTTGCATGTTTGCGAATGTCTCGGTTAATCAGAAATATTATTGAAATTAGATGAAGACTGTTGTATAACTTTACAAGGATACAGGCCTCGATTCATCATTCTCTTTGAGATAACTTTTTCCAGTTTGGTAAATTACCGAATTCGAAGTTTAGCGATTTCTAGTTGTATTCATCAAGGTTTTTCGGCATTCGGTGTGAATTCGATAACAATTCGGTAAACATTTGGTAACGTGTCGATATTTCCATTTTACAGCGGTAATTTAACACAAGGCCATAAGATTCCCATGGAATTGTGGGTAAAAGGCAGTCCTTTGAGCACTACGTAGCAACATTCTGAATAGGGCTTAACACCTGGACCAGGATTCTGGAAGTGGTTGGGACAATCCCACAATTTAATAGGAGCCTTTTCTAAAAAAATATAGTGCAGCTAGCAAATTAGTTAACCCTGGCACTGCTTGTGTTCTCTCACAAGATGATTCAAGAGAAATGCAGATGTCGTGTTATAGCAAATAAATCCATTCTCTTACAAATTTATATGGTTGCAGACCTTATTCTTGCCCTTCTGCGCCTTTGAATCACTCTCAGCTGATACATAACCACTTCAAATGGCTCCATCTTCTCCGTCAGCAATGATCTGACAGGAATAACGACAGAGCAGTGAAGGAGATAACTAATCCTAAATGTAACGCTAAACCACGCCCACTTTATTTTTCATGAATTGCACTTTATTCCGTTTTAGCGAATCGTTACCGAATCGTTACCGAATGTTCGCTAACAGCTGTAGATAACTTTGATGAATCCTGAAATGAAGTTAACAAATTCGGTATTTTACCAAACTGTTGTTAACAAATTTGCTAAATGTTGATGAATCGAGGCCAGAGTGAGGGGAGGGTTAACTAAGGATAACTTCCACCAAGAATGGAACCCTCCACCAATTTGTGAGAACTATTGATAATGGTTGTATTATGAAGGGGGAGTTGGATATTGATTCAACAAACTGGTTCAATGTGAGAGGCTGTGTTTGACTTCCTGCTTAAGCAATGCATTGGGTGTGGTCTTCTTCTGAAAAACATAGTTTGGGGAGGCCCTAGAGGAAAAAACAAAATAAATTTGTAAGCAAGTTCTTATGTTTTGCTCTATGCTAAGAGGCGTTAACTTAGCGTTACTCCCATTCATTTTTTTTACATGACCACTGCCCTCAACATCTCTTCATCTGACATCAGCAGATAATTTTACATCACTTCCTGTGACTTGATCAATAATGTTGGGACTGCGTCCTGTGACATGATCAATAATGCTGGGACTGCTTCCTGTGACATGATCAATAATGCTGGGACTGCTTCCTGTGGCATGATCAATAATGTTGGCACTGCTTCCTGTGACATGATCAATAATGCCGGCACTGCTTCCTGTGACATGATCATGAATGCTAGCACTGCTTCCTGTGATATGATCAATAAAGCTGGCACTGCTTCCTGTGACATGATCAACAATGCCGGCACTGCTTCCTGTGATATGATCAACAATGCCTGCACTGCTTCCTGTGACATGATCAACAATGCCGGCACTGCTTCCTGTGACATGATCAACAATGCCGGCACTGCTTCCAGTAACATGATCAATAATGCCGGCACTGCTTCCTGTGACAGGATCAACAATGCTGGCACTGCTTCCTGTGACATGATCAAAAATGCCGGCACTGCTTCCTGTGATATGATCAACAATGCCTGCGCTGCTTCCTGTGACACGATCAATAATGCTGGCACTGCTTCCTGTGACATGATCAACAATGCCGGCACTGCTTCCTGTGACATGATCAACAATGCCGGCACTGCTTCCTGTGACATGATCAACAATGCCGGCACTGCTTCCTGTGACATGATCAACAATGCAGCCACTGCTTCCTGTGACATGATCAGCAATGCCGGCACTGCTTCCTATGACATGATCAACAATGCCGGCACTGCTTCCTGTGACATTGTGAACAATGCCGACACTGCTTCCTGTGACATGATCAACAATGCCGGCACTGCTTCCTGTGACATGATCAACAATGCTGGCACTGCTTTCTGTGACATGATCAGCAATGCCGGCACTGCTTCCTGTGACATGATCAACAATGCCGACACTGCTTCCTGTGACATGATCAACAATTCCGGCACTGCTTCCTGTGACATGATCAACAATGCTGGCACTGCTTCCTGTGACATGATCAATAATGCCGGCACTGCTTCCTGTGACATGATCAACAATGCCGGCACTGCTTCCTGTGACATGATCAATAATGCCGACACTGCTTCCTGTGACATGATCAACAATGCCAGCACTGCTTGCTGTGATATGATTAACAATGCTGGCACTGCTTCCTGTGACATGATCAACAATGCCGGCACTGCTTCCTGTGACATGATCAGCAATGCCGGCACTGCTTCCTGTGACATGATCAACAATGCTGGCACTGCTTCCTGTGATATGGTCAATGATGCTGGCACTGCTTCCTGTGATATGATCAATAAAGCTGGCACTGCTTCCTGTGACATGATCAACAATGCCGGCACTGCTTCCTGTGACATGATCAACAATGCTGGCACTGCTTCCTGTGACATTATCAATAATGCTGGCACTGCTTCCTGTGATATGATCAACAATGTCGACACTGCTTCCTGTGACATGATCAACAATGCCAGCACTGCTTCCTGTGATATGATCAACAATGCTGGCACTGCTTCCTGTGACATTATCAATAATGCTGGCACTGCTTCCTGTGATATGATCAACAATGTCGACACTGCTTCCTGTGACATGATCAACAATGCCGGCACTGCTTCCTGTGACATAATCAACAATGCCGGCACTGCTTCCTGTGACATGATCAGCAATGCCAGCACTGCTTCCTGTGACATGATCAACAATGCCGGCACTGCTTCCTGTGACATGATCAACAATGCTGGCACTGCTTTCTGTGACATGATCAGCAATGCCGGCACTGCTTCCAGTGACATAATCAGCAATTCTGGCACTGCTTCCTGTGACATGATCAACAATGCCGACACTGCTTCCTGTGACATGATCAACAATTCCGGCACTGCTTCCTGTGACATGATCAACAATGCTGGCACTGCTTCCTGTGACATAATCAATAATGCCGGCACTGCTTCCTGTGACATGATCAACAATGCCGGCACTGCTTCCTGTGACATGATCAACAATGCTGGCACTGCTTCCTGTGACATTATCAATAATGCTGGCACTGCTTCCTGTGATATGATCAACAATGTCGACACTGCTTCCTGTGACATGATCAACAATGCCAGCACTGCTTCCTGTGATATGATCAACAATGCTGGCACTGCTTCCTGTGACATTATCAATAATGCTGGCACTGCTTCCTGTGATATGATCAACAATGTCGACACTGCTTCCTGTGACATGATCAACAATGCCAGCACTGCTTCCTGTGATATGATCAACAATGCTGGCACTGCTTCCTGTGACATGATCAACAATGCCGACACTGCTTCCTGTGACATAATCAACAATGCCGGCACTGCTTCCTGTGACATGATCAGCAATGCCGGCACTGCTTCCTGTGACATGATCAACAATGCTGGCACTGCTTTCTGTGACATGATCAACAATGCCGACACTGCTTCCTGTGACATAATCAACAATGCTAGCACTGCTTCCTGTGACATAATCAACAATGCTAGCACTGCTTCCTGTGACATGATCAACAATGGCGGCACTGCTTCCTGTGACATGATCAAAATTGCTGGCACTGCTTCCTGTGACATGATCAACAATGCCGACACTGCTTCCTGTGACATAATCAACAATGCCGGCACTGCTTCCTGTGACATGATCAACAATGCCGGCACTGCTTCCTGTGACATGATCAACAATGCCGGCACTGCTTCCTGTGACATGATCAGCAATGCCGGCACTGCTTCCTGTGACATGATCAGCAATGCCGGCACTGCTTCCTGTGACATGATCAACAATGCCGGCACTGCTTCCTATGACATGATCATCAATGCCGGCACTGCTTCCTGTGACATGATCATCAATGCCGGCACTGCTTCCTGTGACATGATCAGCAATGCCGGCACTGCTTCCTGTGGTAGTGTGAGGGCCAACAGATATTGAATACTATAATTCAGTAAGTGCCTCAACCGTCCAGCAAGAAGAAGAAGTACTTTGCTTGAGAAAATTTATGCGTGCTCAAAGACCAAGTTTGAGGCCTCCTTTCCACGGACTGTTGAGCTGTGTGCTCAGCAAGCAGTTACCAGGCACAAGGTAAGAAGTTATCAGGCAGCAACAAGCAGTTATCAGGCAGCAACAAGCAGTTACTAGGCAGCAGTGAGCAGTTACTAGGCAGCAGTGAGCAGTTGAGAGAGTTTGAGAGGCATTTCACTGCCTATCAACAGTCGGTGGAAAGGAGGCCTAACCCTAGCAAGTCTGGGTTTGCAAATCTGGCCTAATTGGCTATTCATAATTGAATAAGGGCCTCAACCTTCCAGCAAGAAGAAGAAGTACTTTGCATGAGAAAATTTATGCGTGCTCAAAGACCAAGTTTGAGGCCTCCTTTCCACGGACTGTTGAGCTGTGTGCTCAGCAAGCAGTTACCAGGCACAGGTAAGCAGTTATCAGGCAGCAACAATCAGTTTTTAGGCAGCAACAAGCAGTTATCAGGCAGCAACAAGCAGTTATCAGGCAGCAACAAGCAGTTATCAGGCAGCAACAAGCAGTTACTAGGCAGCAGTGAGCAGTTGAGAGAGTTTGAGAGGCATTTCACTGCCTATCAACAGTCTGTGGAAAGGAGGCTTAACCCTAGCAAGTCTGGCTTTGCAAATCTGGCCTAATTGACTATTCATGAGGCAATGCTCATGCAAATATGCATTTGCTTTCGCAACACAATAATTCGACCTCCAGCAATCGCTGGAAGCCGAATTATATCATTCCCCCACTATCCATGGCGGCCTGGAGGGGGAATCTATATATATAATAGAGTAAGTGCCTCAACCTTCAAGCAAGAAGAAGAAGTAGTGCCCTGCCCCCAGCAAGAAGAAGTAGTGTCATATCAAACCAAGGGCAAAGAGGGATAATTTGCATATTCAGTAGCAGTGCATTGTGGGTAACCACAAATGTTCACTTATAGCTGAATTATTGCAGATTTGCTTCTATTTTAAGAAGGAAAATTACACCAAGCTTTGCTTTTTTTAGTAGGAGGGCTTTTTGGTCCCTTTTATCCCCCTATACATTCTTAGTAATTTGGGTCACCCTGAGCTGCTTGGTTACTCTGTTGTACTGGTCCAAGCCCTATCTCATACAGCCATATCAATCTCTGCTGTGAACTGATGAGGACTAAAAGTCTGAAATAGGCTGTCACATTTGGTTTTGATATGACTGTGTAAAATTTAAAACTATAGGGCCTGATTCACAAAATGGTGCAAACTGTTAAGCATGGGTGTGCTAAACAGTTAACACGTGAAGTGCCATTTGTGGACTTTTGTGCGTGGAAAGTGCTGTGAATCACGCAAAAGACCGCAATCGCGGACTTTTGTGTGTGTAAAGTACCGCGATTTGTGGCAAATTGCGCGCGCAAAAGACCGCAATCACGCAAATCGCAGCACTTTGTGCGCGCAAAAGTCCGCGAACGGCACTTCACGTGCTAACTGTTTAGCACAACCGTGCTAAACAGTTTGCACCGCTTTGTGAATCCAGCCCATAGGCTTGCTTGACTTACCAAGAGTGAAAAGGAATAGTTTGCATATTTAGTAGTGGTGCATTGTGGGTAACCACAAATGTTCACTTATAGCTGAATTATTGCAGATTTTCTTCTGTTTTAAGAAGCCAAATTACACCAAGCTTTGATTTTTTTTAGTAGAAGGTCTTTTTGGTTCCTTTTATCCCCCTATACATTCCGAGTGGTTTGGGTCACCCTGAGCTGCTTGGTTACTCTGTTGTACTGGTCCAAGCCCCATCTCATACTGCCATATCAATCTCTGCTACATACTGATGAGGACCAAAAGTCTGAAACAGGCTGTCACATGTGGGTTTGATATAGCTGTGTAAAATTTAAAGCTATAAGCTTGCTATACACCAGTGGTTCTGGATGCTTGCTTGGATTACTAAGGTTGAAAAGGGATAAATTGCATATTTAAAAATGTTCACTTATAGCTGAATAATTGCAGATTTCCTTCTGTTTTAAAAAGGCAAATTACACCAATACAGTGGGGAGCATTGCAGGAAGTGACAACAGTGGATCGCACGCTGGAACACGGAAGAGGTGAGGCATCCCCGCCCGCTGCCTCTAATAGTGGCGGCTGCTACTGTGCTTAAGCAGGAGGGGAGCGCACATGGGGGACACAGGTGAGGCAGGGGGAGTTCTGCTGAGCTTAAGCTGCAGGGAGAATGCACATGGGGGACCCAGGTGAGGGGGGGTTCCTGCTGAGCTTAAGCTGGAGGGGGAGTGCACATGGGGGACCCAGGTGAGGGAGGGGGGTCCTGCTGAGCTTAAAGGGAAGGTCCAAGCAAAAAAAAAAAAAGGAGTTTCACTTACCTGGGGCTTCTACCAGCCCCATGCAGCCATCCTGTGCCCTCGTAGTCACTCACTGCTGCTCCAGTCCCCCGCTGGGAGCTTTCTGACCTCGGAGGTCAGGGCCGAATTGCGTACATTTTTACACATTCCCGCTAGTGCAGGAACATTAACGCATACATTTTTACGCGTTAGTGGTGCATACGCGTAAATTTTTGTTCCTGCACTAGCTGGAATGCGTAAAAATGTATGCAATGTGGCCCTGACCTCCGAGGTCAGAAAGCTGCCAGCGGGGGACTGGAGCAGCAGTGAGTGACTACGAGGGCACAGGATGGCTACATGGGGCTGGTAGAAGCCCCAGGTAAGTAAAACTCATTTTTTTTTTTGCTTGAACCTTCCCTTTAAGCAGGAGGGGGAGCGCACATGGGGGACCCAGGTAAGGGAGGGTGGTCCTGCTGAGCTTAAGCAGGAGGGGGAGCGCACATGGGGGACCCAGGTGAGGGAGGGGGGGTTCCTGCTGAGCTTAAGCTGGAGGGGGAGTGCACATGGGGGACCCAGGTGAGGGAGGGGGGTTTCCTGCTGAGCTTAAGCTGGAGGGGGAGCACACATGGGGGACCCAGTTGAGGGGGGGTCCGACCCCCCTCCCCGCCACTGTGCCCAATACCCCCTTCCTGCCCTCTACCCCCTTATGCGGCGTATGATACGCTGCGGGTCGGCTAGTATTGAATACTATGAGCAGATTGTGTAGACAAGCTCTCATACTACATAATTGTGGCAAAATTTGCCAATCATTAGCCACCCAAAATTGGATGTGTGTGTGCAGCCTAAAGCCTGATACACCATTCAATTTTGATTGGCCAATCTATGGCCAATTTTAACACTTCAATGAAGTATCAGAGCTTACCTACACAATCTGTTCATAGTATTCAAAATCTGTTGGCCCTGATTGGCCAGTCATTGAACAATCATAATTAAACGTGTGTACCAGGCTTCAAGGTGCTAGGAAACTGTTAAAGCCTGGTGCACACTTTCAATTTTGATTAGCCAATCCCTGACCAATTTTACCCCCCCCCCCCCACATATAGTATGAGAGTTCACCTACATCATCTGCTTATAGTATTTTAAATCTGTTGACCCTGACACTATATGGAAGTGATAAAAGAGGCCAATCAGAATTGAACGTGTGTTCCAGCCTAGGTTAATTTACTAACCAGGCAAGGTGTAAAAACTTTTCTTTAGCTGGTAACTTAAAGTGAACCTCCGGACTAAAAATCTACTCAGCAGCACTGAAAAGGCCTGGTGTTTCTTTAACAGTTTCACAGCATCAGAACTTTGTTTTTCTTACCAAAGCATCATTTTTAGCTGCATTTTTAACTAAGCTCCACCCATCAAAGAAAAAAAGCCTGGGCTTTTTTTCCCCTAATGCTGTGCAGAGCATGATGGGATTTCATATGTTGTTATTCACATTGCCTAGCAACTGGGAGAGGTGCTCAGCACACAGGACAGTTTGAACTGTGTCTCATGCTCCCTGTCACCTCCTTTCAACCAAAAAGATGGCTGCCCTCATGAAATCAAACATTTGCCTGTTCTTTTAAAACAGGGTGGGTAAGAGATTCTGTTAACTATCTATTTTAATTAACATAACTAATGTAACTTAATGACAGTATGTTTGTTTAGGCTGGAGTTCCTCTTTGAAGAAAAAAACAGTCCATGTTTGGTGGATTGAGAACTTTCTCGAGAGACCTCCCCAGTTCTTCAACCTTAGTCAATCGGCTCCATAATGCCAATATTGTGTTCAGCAGCTTTTACACACAAGGTCCGTCTGTCTGTGTTTGGAGGTTAGAACATTTTCCCAGCTAGAGAATTGCTAGCACAAAGAGAATCCTTGAGCCCCATTAGTAGTAACAATTAATAGTGGTTTTTCCGTGCCGTGTATGTCTGGTAGATATCTCTCACCGTCGTGTTGTGCTTCTGCGGGGGTTGGCTGCATCACTAACCTGTTCTTCTTCTTTCTAAAAAAATAAAGAAAAAAACAAATAAAAAGAAGAGCGATGACTATTTTTATCCGTACAGCCCTCAGACACTGCAGCTAATTCAATTTCTTTAGTTCAGCCATCTAATCGGATCAAGTATACAATAATCTCTCTACCTGACGGTAAGATTCTGGGCCTCCTAATTTCACGCTTTTGATCAAAGGAATTGTATTGGCTGCTCCACTTTTTTGCCTGCTTGCCGCGTACGCGGGAAAATTACAGCGAAGGACTCCATCTGCTGCCTCGCGAGCGTGGGGCCTGACACTATTCAAAGGCGCGGTGTCAGCCAGACGGGAGTGCAGTTACTTAGTAACTGGCTGGGATTCTGTGCAGGTTCTGTACCTATACCGCGGTTTTACAGTTCACTGCAGTTCCCTGGAGATGGGAGATGCCGGGAAGGGAAGAGACAGCGAGATCTGGCAGAGAACATGAGAAGTCAGTGTTTGTTACATGGTGCTGAACATTTATTATTTCACTTTGGAGGTGTTGCTATGGGTAACAGTAAATTCGGGCGCCTGAGGCTAGTGGACAAATCGGGCGCCGCCATTCACTCCTATAATAAATATCGTTTAATGGGCGCCCGATAGGAAAAAAGGGCGCCGGAGAAAAATAACATTTTAAAAGCGGCGCCCGGAGACTTAATGTTTTATTACTGCTTCTCATGATTACACATTATTTAATGATTTATACATTTTTAAATATTATTTTTAAACGAAAAACAGTACATTTGTTTTTGTTTTTTTTACATTATTTTTAAACGAAAAAACCAACAGGGGGGTCTTAGGTTTAGGCACCAACAGGGGGGTCTTAGGTTTAGGCACCAACAGGGGGGTCTAGGGCTTAGGCACCAACAGGGGGGGTCTTAGGTTTAGGCACCAACAGGGGGGTCTTAGGTTTAGGCACCAACAGGGGGGTCTTAGGTTTAGGCACTAACAGGGGGGTCTTAGGTTTAGGCACCAACAGGGGAGTCTTAGGTTTAGGCACTAACAGGGGGGTCTAGGGGTTAGGGGTAGGTACAGGGAGGGTTACTTAGGCATTAACAGGGGGGGTCTTAGGTTTAGGCATCAACAGGGGGGTCTAGGGGTTAGGGGTAGGTACAGGGAGGGTTACTTAGTAATTTTTTTTTTAAACGTTATTATACGTTTCACTATTTAAACGAAAGATTAACGTTTTTACAATTGCCGATTTAATGCACATTATTTAATGATTTATAACTTTATAAAACATTAATTTTAAACGAAATACAGTACAATACATTTTTAAACGTTATCCATGCTTATCGTTAAAAACCCGGCGCCCTTTTTTCCCAGCGCCCCTTTTTAACATACGCGTTGCTATGACCTATTTGTGTGGGAAATATGTCATGGTGGAACTTAAAAGCTAGTAAGCGCATAACCAATTCCCCTCCCCCGGGACGAGTAACTACGCACCTGCAAAATGCCATATCTCCGTGCAGGGAAATAGCTACTACGTCTCTTCCCACTACCTCCCCCCACGTGCACTCCCGTGATCGTTACTGCCGCTAATCATTGGCCGGGAGATCAATGAATGGGAATGGGAATGGGTTCCCATTCATTGATCTTAGTCCCTGTATGAATGATCGCAGCCGTCTATTAGACGGCGCCACCATTCATAAAAGCCATTACATATTCAGTAGTAGTAATACTATGTATACGGAAGTTATGCACGAGGACATCTTGTGGCCAAATAGTAAAATGACATCCAAAACCTTTTTTGTAATAAAAAGACCTATTACTTTTTAAATTGACCCCTTACTTCCCACACTCCACAAAAGTTGCCCAAAAAACGTTTTTGTAATAAATAAGTAAATTTACAATAGAAAAACATAAATACAGTAGTTACCTTAGGGACTGAACTTTTTTTAATATGTATGTTAAGAGGGTATATTACTGTTACCTTACAAATTATGGGCTTGTAATTAGGGATGGACGCAAAACTGAAACAATGCACCTTTATCTCCAAATAAAATATTGGTGCCATACATTGTTCTAGGAGAAAAAAATGTAATTTTGCAGTAACTGGGACAAATGGGCAAATAAAATGTGTGTGTTTTAACCACTTGAGGACCCACCCTTTACCCCCCCTTAAGGACCAGCGCTGGTTTGATTGATCTGTGCTGGGTGGGCTCTGCAGCCCCCAGCACAGATCAGGGTGCAGGCAGGGAGATCAGATTGCCCCCCTTTTTTCCCCCCTTTGGGGATGATGTGCTGGGGGGGTCTGATCTCTCCTGCCTGCTGTGGGTGGCGGGGGGGGCACCTCAAAGCCCCCCTCCGCGGCGACATTCCCTCCCCCTCCCTCTCCTACCTGTCCCCCCAGTGATCCGGGCTGCACAGGACGCTATCCGTCCTGTGCAGCCAGTGACAGGACGTCCTCTGTCACATGGCGGCGATCCCCGGCCGCTGATTGGCCGGGGATCGCCGATCTGCCTTACGGCGCTGCTGCGCAGCAGCGCCGTACAAATGTAAACAAAGCGGATTATTTCCGCTTGTGTTTACATCTAGCCTGCGAGCCGCCATCGGCGGCCTGCAGGCTATTCACGGAGCCCCCCGCCGTGATTTGACAGGAAGCAGCCGCTCGTACGAGCGGCTGCTTCCTGATTAATTAGGCTGCAGCTGGCGACGCAGTACTGCGTCGCTGGTCCTGCAGCTGCCACTTTGCCGACGCACGTTATGAGTGTGCGGTCGGCAAGTGGTTAATCACAGAAGCATGCATTATTTTTAAACTATAATAGCCGAAAACTGAGAAATAATGAATTTTTTCCATTTTTTTTCTTATTTTTCCTGTTAAAACACTTGAGAATAAAATAATTCTTAGCAAAAGGTACCCCCCAATGAAAGCCTTATTGGTGGTGAAAAAAAAACAAGATATAGATTTTTTTTTGTGATGAGTAGTAATAAAGTTATAGGCAAATGAATAGAAGGAGTGCTGACAGGTGAAAATTGCTCTGACTTTTTAAGGGGAAAAACCCTTGGAGGTGAAGTGGTTAAAGTGAACATGAAGCATTTTTAAAATAAAAAAATCAGATACAAACCTAAGGAGAGGGAAGGCTCTCCTTATGCTCTCCCGTTCCTCACCTGGTTCCCTAATTCCAGCACTGTCTCCCCCGTTAAAATTCTTCAGCCGATGGGTCATAGGGTGCTCTCTACTGTGCCAATTGACAACTGAGGTTTGCGGTGGGTTGATGGTTAAACTTAGGTGTGGGGTGTGTAGTTAAGGTTAGACGTGGGGAGGGGTGGTTAAGGTTAGGCTTCAGGTAGGATGTCGGTGCGGAGGGGGGCAGTGCATGATTAGGGATCAGAAATGGTGTCTGTGCAGGGGGTTAGGCCTCGGGGGAGGGTTCTGTGTGAGTCTAGGGATAGGTTAAGCTATAGTAGAATATTGGTATTTAATATAGATATTTTACGATCCTTTACACTTTAATAGAATAATACCGGTAAATTAACCAATAATCTACTATCAGCTTTCCTGGGTCCCCAATTTTTTAGGCGCCCTTTTATTACGTACGCGACTACACTAGTGTCTTCTTACTTTGCTGGACAGAGCAGCAGAATGTGTTGTCTGTGTTTCATGGAAATACATGTGTACACTTCATAATACACACACTACAATACGTAACTTATTCTATAACTAAAGACATCGACACTTATTAGCCAGTTATAGGCCAAAGCCCTTTGTTTCTTGGGGATTTAGCAAACATGAACCAGAATATGATCAACCAAAGTTAACCAACCAGAAAGTTTACACCAAGTGCTTGGTGAGCTGACCACCATAAGTTACTACAATAAAACCCACCATCATGGTCCTCACACTTCAGTAGAAGACATTACCCAATGGGGAGGGTGGGTGGTAGCAGCTCCAAAGTTTAGAACTCTGTGCCACTGGGAAGATGGGCGAGGGATCTGATTCGAAGGTCAGTGCCAGAGGGGAAGTAGATTGCCCAATCACAGGTAACCATGACTTTTCAGCTACCACAATGAGCTTCTCAAAGAGCTACTGAAAAAAAATTGTTTTTAATTTCATGGCATGGAGAAAAATCTGTAGTTGATCATGCATGAAGTATTAGAAAACCTGATGCATTTTGTAAGTCCTACATCTGACTACTTTGTGCATTACCCCCTTCCATCCTAGATTCCAGCACATCTCTAGAACTACCCCTACTCTCTGGAACTCCTGGTCAACCCCATCATGCTCTCACACCCTCCTTCAATGCCTTCAAGCAAGCCCTCAAAACACACCTGCGCTTGTTGGTCTACCCTCCCTCAGCAACGCCCTAATCCCCACTGCTGAGCAACTACTCATCGCGCCCCCCACCTAGTGTGCCCTTATCCCACCTCTCTTTAGATTGTAAGCCTTTGGGCGGGGTTCTTTTACCTTGTTTTTCCTACTTGATCATGCACCTATGCCATTGAAAGACTGCACTACCTGGACTACTTGATCACCACTCCATGGACTTCATGAACTCAGCCACGCCCCTAAATGTTCCCTGGGGATGCGAAACCGTGTATTTATGTATTCCGGTGTTCTGTTTTGTTGTCTGTATCCTTATTTATTGTCCAGCTCCGCGTAACAAGTTGGCACTTTATACATGAAATAATTAATAAGTCACAGAGGCTTGAACATAGAAGGATAGTCATTGTGGTGTCGGGGGGACCGCAGCTCGAGGGATGGGGATCTCCTACTCTCCCTTTTTTCTAATACAGGATTTCAACCCTTTCAAAGCAGGTTTTGTTATGGCTATACTTATTATGGTTGGTCATGGTGGTCACACCAGTTATATAACCTCTGGAAAATGGGCCATCAGCTTCGAGGGTGATCATATGGGACAAGTTTGTAAACATGGGTGGGGCATCAGGGGCATAACTATAAATCAATGGGCTCCCCAGCAAAACTTTGATGGGGTCCCCAATATACATAGCATTTCCCTTGCCGACCCCTTGTGACCCTCACAGCCTGAGGGCCCATCTCACAAGGGTCCTAATACAAGTGTGGCCATCATGGTCTTCACACCCATAACAAGTGTAGCCACAAAACACCTGAACTAAAGGATGGACCCCTTTATCAGAGGGAGTGGAGTAGTAATTGATCCCCTTACAGCTCTGGGCCCCCTGCAGACCCCCCAGGGCTTACTCCCCTGTATTTATGCCCATAGGGGGCTTCAGTGTTCAGCTGGAGGGCCCGATGATTTGTATTGCAATAGTACTGTGTCCAGGTGAGGATTTTTCCCATCTGTAAATATTATTTGATAGCTTCGACTTACTTTGTGCATTAGAACAATCTCATTCCCCCCGTTGCCCTTCACTTTCCAGAATGTGGGAAATTAGCAACCAGATTTGAGAGAAAAATCAAAGTAAAAGTCTTTACACCCAGCAGAAGACGTGAGAAGCTGCAGACAGAAATCAATCTTTTCCTCCACTTACAGGACACCGAATATTCTAAGTGAATTTGCAGAGCTCTCCGGGAGAGCTTCTCGGGATATAATGCAGCAGACGGACAGGTAAACACAGAGCAATATCTCACCAATCTGTTGTCTGCCGTCTTCAATTTCAGAAGTTGTTTGGGTGAGAGGTTCGGACATAATGACTTCTACGCGGTGAGATCGCGGGTGTGTTATAACATGTCATGTTCCCAACACCAAGAATTCCGAAAGTCACAGCATCGAAATGGGATTTTTTTTTTTAATCTAATAAACATCATGTTCATAGCATGAAGGAAACAGATAAGTCTGTGAAAATCTAACAAAAGCTTATTGTTGCTGTTAAAGTTTATTTATAAAGCGTTGACCTATTTCGTAGCACTATACAATAGATGGGGGGGCATTACAATGCTGAAACAATGTAGAACAATGTAGGCTTGCTGTCCCAGGCAGACCTTGTTAGCCCAGCCACAGGTGGTTGGCGTGGACAATCCCAAGACATGGAGTCTGAGTGGCCACGGGTGTTCACCAGAGCACCCCACAAGGGATGATGGGCCACCAACCCCAGTGAGCAATGGGCAACTTTGCTGTCTGGTGACCACCAGGTCATGACCCCTCGGTTCGCCCCACTGGTGACCGAGGAGAACAGGTGGAACTGCAGCGTGGAGTCAATCAGCATGGTAGACGTCAGGCTGAGGATCAGGGCAGGCGGCAGTGAGGCGTAGTCGAGGTCACAAAGAAAGGATCGAGGCAGGCGAAAGACAGACAATGCCAAGGTCACAAGCCAAAGGGTCAGGGGAGGCGGATGACAACAGGAAGACAATAATATGTCTAATAGTAGGGGTGCACCAGGGCAAAGGGGGACAAACAGCACTGGCTGAATGGCTCACAAGGCTTTTTATGGGGAATGGATGACAGTCAGTGAGACCGACTCTTGCGGATGTGTGCTTATGAGTGATCTTATGCGCCCATCAACGCACATAAAGTTGGGATTGGCCACAAGGCAAGAGCAAGATGTCATGAAGGAGGGAATGAAAGTAAGTCTAGCAGATAGGTCATTGTGTCCATTTGGTGGAGGAGAAAAGCATGTGGGGAGGAGTCTTTTTCCTTTTTTTTTTTGTATTTGAGGGTGTAAGGAAGCATCTACCCTTCTGCAATATTCTGTAGTCGTTGTTTACCCTCTGGAAAGTTTTTCTCTCCAGTGGAGTGCTCACCAAAATGGGCAGACTCCAGATTGTTTGGGTAACCCTGGAGACATCAGGCATTAATCTCTGCTGGTGACAACTGATTTTTCCAAAGTGGGATTTTTCCATTTCTAAGTAGAGATGATTGCCACTGTAGGGCTGGCTTCGGTAAAATAGGGCCCTGGTTGGAAATGAACATAGACCCCCAAATTCCTCCCTCCTCCCGATATTTTTAGCGGTATTAGGTAGTGTTTTGGTGCATCCACTCCCATATTGCGGTATTAGGTGACCTTTGTCCCCCCACTGACAAACAGCAGTATTATGCAGCCTCTGTGCCCCACATACAGGGCCGGATTTGGACTTCCCAGTGCCCTAGACTGGGTACCACCAACTGCCCCCCCCCCCCCACACACACACACAAACACACACACACTCAATATCATTCTGTCCAACATCCTGACTAACGATCACTTGTTTGCAGGAGGAAATGCCTGTTTTAGTGACTCGTGTATATGTATGAATGTTTTCTCTCTGAAAAATGATATATGATTGTTTTTCCTGTTAGAGCAGTGAGTCCCTAATGCCTGGTACGCACCAGATAGATGGGTTGAATCGATTTTCCGATCACTTATACAAAGTCGAATAGAAAAATGATCAGAAATCAGATTGGACCTGTCAGAAATAATCGATTTTGCTGGTCTATCTCATGGGAAATAGCATGGTGTGTACCAGGCATGAAGTAGCAGAGCGGCATTCATCTCCCTCTCTGCTCTTCTGTAATCACAGACCTGTTGCATTTATTTTCTGTTGTTTATTGTACTGATTCTTTCACAGATTTTTGTTTTTTTTACTGTTTGCCAACACGGTACAAATATATATATTCTTTTAATTTTTAGTATATGTTATTACTTTTGGTATACAAAACAGAAAGTAACAATACCAAACAGTACCAGTAATTTACCAACAGTAATGTACCAACAGTACATTTGCAATTATCTATATATATAATAGACTAAGTGCCTCAACCTTCAAACAAGAAGAAGAAGTACTTTGCATGAGAAAATTTATGCGTGATCAAACACCAAGTTTAAGGCCTCTTTTCCACGGACTGTTGAGCTGTGTGCTCAGCAAGCAGTTACCAGGCAGCAGTGAGCAGATACCAGGCAGCAACAAGCAGTTACCAGGCAGCAACAAGCAGTTACCAGGCAGCAGCAAGCAGTTATCAGTCAGCAGCGAGCAGTTACCAGGCAGCAGCAAGCAGTTACCAGGCAGCAGCAAGCAGTTACCAGGCAGCAGCAAGCAGTTACCAGGCAGCAACAAGCAGTTACCAGGCAGCAGCAAGCAGTTACCAGGCAGCAGCGAGCAGTTACCAGGCAGCAGCGAGCAGTTACCAGGCAGCAGCGAGCAATTACCAGGCAGCAGCAAGCAGTTACCAGGCAGCAGCAAGCAGTTACCAGGCAGCAGCAAGCAGTTACCAGGCAGCAGCGAGCAGTTACCAGGCAGCAGCGAGCAGTTACCAGGCAGCAGCGAGCAGTTACCAGGCAGCAGCGAGCAGTTACCAGGCAGCAGCGAGCAGTTACCAAGCAGCAGCGAGCAGTTGTGAGAGTTTGAGAGCCATTTCACTGCCTATTCACAGTCCATGGAAAAGAGGCCTTACCCTAGCAAGTCTGACATTGCAAATCTGGCCTAATTGGATATTCATGAGGCAATGCTCATGCAAATGCATGCACAAACCAATACCACAAAGCAGTCACCCTGCTACATGCTACATTAGCACTATCCGGCTTAGTGCACACCAGAGCGGTTCGGCAGCGTTTTGCGATCCACTTGCGGCTGCGGATACGCTTGGGTAATGTATTTCAATGGGCTGGTGCACACCAGAGCGGGAGGCGTTTTGCTGAAACACATACTCCCTAGGTGAGGCATTTTTTTGGATTTCGGATGCGTTTCTGCCTCAATGTTAAGTACAGGAAAAACGCGAACCGCTCTGAAAAACGGCAGTTCAGAGCGGTTTTGCAGGCGTTTTTGTTACAGAAGCTGTTCAGTAACAGCTTTACTGTAACAATATATGAAATCTACTACACCAAAAACGCTTTACAAAACCGCAAAATGCTAGGTGAAATGCTACAGAAAAATAAGAAAAAGCATTTCAAAATCTGCTAGCATTTTGCGGATCTGCTAGCAGTTTTTGGTGTGCTCCAGGCCTCCAGGAGCGCCACGGGGAGGATTCCCAATGCCCCCTTTTTATACAACTGGGGGGACCGCAGGGTCCCAGGCTCTCTCACTGCCTGGAAACCACAGCGGCACCCCGGAGGCGGAGGCTGGGTGGCGTGGACGACCCCCCCCCCCCAAGTTTGGCCAGCGCCGGGGAGAGCCGTCTGCACCCACCTCCCAATATTAAAAACAGGCACTTACCTTAACGTCCATTGCGTTCTGCTACATGCGCATTAATTTGGGGGCACCACATGAGAAAGGAGAGAAGCATGGGTCACCCCGAGCTTTAGAGCTCAGGGCTGGCTCACATACAGCACTCCAGAGGGGGGGGGACAGGCGCACTCACTCCAGGGTTCACACCACCGGAGCAAGCCATCCACCACCTGCCTCCAAAGGATACAAACTGCACAAAATGCTTTCCATGAGAAAATGAATGCGCATGTAGCAGAACCCAATGGACGTTAAGGTAAGTGGCTGTTTTTAATATTAGGAGGTGGGTGCGGACGGCTCTCCCCAGCACTGGCCACGCTTGGGGGGGGGGGGGGAGGGGGCAGCTGCGCCACCCAGCCTCCCACTCCGGGTTGCCGCTGTGGTTCCCAGGCAGCGAGAGAGCACTTTGCAGTATTGGTTTTTTGACTCTGCATAGTTTGGCATGCGAAAGCAAATGCATATTTGCATGAGCATTGCCTCATGAATAGCTAATTAGGCCGGATTTGCAAAGCCAGACTTGCTAGGGTTAAACTTGTGCTACGTACACACATGCGACAACGATCGTTCGTTGTCAACGACGAACGATCTTTTAATTGACAAAAAAAGACCGAAGTAAAGTTAGTTGTAAAAAGTGTGTAACGATCACATCGTTAGAACGAACGTTACACCACGTAAAAGCACTTAATGCGCCTGCGCATAAAATTGTAAAGTTCCCTGGAGAAAAAGTGAAATGCGCATGTCCAGCCTGGTACGAACGATCGTTTCCAACGATGTACCACTTTTGCTAACGATCGTCGGTGGTAAAAATCCGCCAAGACAGAACTTTGTTTTGTAGCGATTTGCCTCGTTCGTCGTTTGCCTTAATAGTCGTTGGTTCGTTTTTTGTAACGATCGTCGTTGGTAAAGATCGGGGAACGATCGTTACAAACGACTATAGTCGCATGTGTGTACGCATCTTTGGTGTTTGAGCACGCATACATTTTCTCATGGAAAGCCTACTTCTTCTTGCTTCAAGGTTGAGGCACGTACTCTATTAGATAGATAGATGCGGCGTATGCTACGACGCGGGTTGGCTAGTTATTATTATAGAGAAGTTGTCTATCTCATACTACTGCAGTACTGCTGCCTTTAAAATGAGCCAGCAAGGGGTTAAGATTTAGTTTGGAAGGGGCTGCCATAAATCTCTCTAAGGAAAAAAAAACTTATCTTTCTGTTTAAGATGTACAATCCAGGGGGAGAGAGGAGAAGGAATGGCTCAAGTCATTAACAGAGTCTGACCAGCAATACACCGTTTAGCCCACTTTGAGTTGTAAAGTGGAAATAATTCTGTTAAAATGTTTACCTTACTGGATCAGAAATTGTGTCTACAACCAGAGTCACAGACTGCGCAGCAAGCACATGGTGATCCAGGTTTCTCTACACCCCTGGCATTAAACTGAAGCTTGTATGTTCAGGAGATAGCACTGTCTCATCGCACACCAAGAAGTAAGGAAAATACACAGAGCTCTGGAATTCTGACTGTGTGTGCAGCAAAACAGGGCGGCTTCGGAGCGGGAGAAATGATTTATTTTGACATGCATCCTCTCAGGTCCTGCCGCCCTTTTATCCTTCTGATTTTTTTCCTGCCCTAGGCCGTGGCCTTTGCGGCCTTTCCAGAAACCCGGCCCTGCCCACATAAAATGGTATTAGGCGACCTTTGTCCCACTTCCCCATCTCTGCAACACAATAGTGACCCCCTTTAAGGGGGTATACTTGGGGGCCCCTATAGGCTCTGGGGCCATAGGCAATTGCTTGGTTTGCCAATATGGAAGTGACGGCCTTGGTCATGTTGTATCTCTGCAACCAGAAAGGCGGGGAAAAAGCTGTCCAATAGGGAAAATAACAGACCTAAACACCAAATAGAGAGAACAATAATGATGGAAACACTTCTAATTTCAATATTCAGCTACCTGATCTCGGACACAATCTGGTTCACAGGATACTTCATTCTTGTAGGACTTACACTGAACAGATGAAACCATTCATGGGTTAATACTGCAAGCTCTACGGTCACAACTATAACCCATCATTAAGTGTCGCACAAACCACAAGAACCTTCAGGATGACATACAGCTCTTCCAGAAATGTGGTGTACATCATATATTGCAACAAGTGTGACAAGGGACCTTACATCTGAGAGCCATCACAGATATTGCGAGGAAGAATGACTCTACACGGACACACAAGAAAAGGACACAGGGGGAATAATTACTGCTCACGAGTGACGAGAGAACATGGACAATTCCGCTACTCCAAACACGTATATATGTGCAGATAGAAGGGTTATATCACTTGGGGACCATGACTGGAGGTAAGATGACGCTATACCCTATATCTCTTCATTTATTCTGGAAGAGAACTACAGTCAACACTGAAATGATGTGCTTCAAACAAGAGGACAAGATTGCAAGATGATGGGACAAGGCAGAGGTCCCAGAAGAAGACCCCATGCATCCACAGATATCAAGAAGAAATAACATATTCATAGGCCGTATGATGAATCATTAGAAAAAATAAAGTCTTCAAATCATAAAAGTGGAGAAAAAACAAAACAAAAAGACCCCGGGAGCCCAATATGGTGTGTAGTAGTATGTCAGTATGGGTGGATGACAAATAGAGGTAGAATAGTAATACTCACAAGGCAGGGTTGCTAGAAAAGCAACCACTAGTTTTACATGAAAGGAAAAAACGCCCCCTCTCCTCCTCTCTGCCTTTGTTGGGCGTAAGGTTGACCACTACTCCCCCCCCCCCCCCCCCAAAAAAAAAAAAAAAAAGCTAGGAGGACAGGCCAAAAGCAGGTGTCCCTTGGATAAAGGATAGATCATAAGGAGCAGTAGATAGGAGGCGCCCAGTGGTGCATACAGGTACAGGAAGGTATAATTGGTGGGCTGAAATTTTGCATAGAAATTTGCATTTATGTATCGTAATCGTAATGGGAAATTTCAGGGAAAATCGTAATTCATTTTGTATGTAATAGTAATATTTCATAATTTTGTGTAATTGTTCATGTAATTTTCGCGCAATTGTGCGCCGACTTTAGTGATTAATAGCAAAGTCCCCATACATGCTTTTGCTACCAAAATTGCTACATATGTTAAAGAGACAGTGAAACGAAAAACAAAATATGATATAATGATTTGTATGTGTAGTACAGCTAAGAAATAAAACATTAGGAGCAGAGATATGAGTTTCCAGTACAGGAAGAGTTAAGACACTGTAGTTGTTATCTATGCAAAACAAGCCATTCAGCTCCATGACTTTCAAAGTGGCAGAGAGCTCTGTTATCTGAAGTTTATTATCTCAGCTGTCAGGCGTTTTCTTCTGCAGAGAACAGTTTAGGACAGGTCAAAAGTTCACAGCCTGCTCTGTAAAAATCATTTAGAATGCTGAGCAGCGGGGAAACTGCAAATATTAGAGAATGATGCAGTGTTATAAAAAACACTATAACTGAAAATAAAAATATGAGAATATTTTCTTTGCTTCTAATATTCTACTAATTATCCGTACTACACAACCAATTCATTATATCATCATTTTTTTTCCGCTTCAGTGTCTCTTTAAGGAAAATATTGGGCACACATAAAAAAAATAATTTTTCAAAAAGATGTAGTTTTTGAGAAAATCGATTTTAAATATATAAAGAAAAATGGTTTTTAAACTGTCATTTTTTAGTTTAAAAAAACATTTTTTCTTTGCATTTTTAAAATCGATTTTCTCAAAAACCGACAATTTTTTTAGAATTTTTTTTTTGACTTGTAACCACTATTCTCCTTTACATATGTAGCAATTTTGGTGGCATTACCATGTATGGGGTCTTTGCTATTCACTGCCAAAGTCGGCACGAAATTACGCAAAAATTACAGGAATTTTAGGCGAAATTACGAATCACTATACGAAATCAATTGAATTTACAAATCATAATTACGTATAAGCATAAATGCAAAAATGTACACAAAATGTTGTGTAATTGTAATTAGCTGATTAGGATCATTACTGGGACTCCTACCTTTAAGAAGGACTTACTTCTTCACACATGATCGCACTGCTACTGACCCGAGGAAGCTGCTTGTAGCAGCGAAACGCATTGTAGTACAAAAATAAAGTTCCTATTTTGAAGCTTGCAGTGAGTGCTTCGTACAGGTAGGTAGTTATACCTTCCTGTACCTGTATATTGTACTTCCTATCCACTGAAGGGTTCCCTATCTCACTGAATACAATCACGTTAGATATGGACAGAGACTGGCATTTAAAGCTGGGCTTCAAAGGAGACGAGCACTCATTTGAAAAAGTATCTTCTGAGAACACGAGGGTCCACGAATAAGTCTTCTTACTCAATATACACAATTTACAAGATCCCAAGGGACCTCTTTTCTGCTCACATCCACAGTGAACTCTACCTCAGTAGAAGGAAGCGTCTGATTCCTGTAACACCCACCGCTCCAGTGTAGGGTACCTCTTCATTGTGTTGCCATGCTTCCGGGCTTACATAAGTGCATCTGGACTAGGCATGCATCAGTACCCATGGCCAGTAGGATGAAGCTGCATGCACGAGTGCTTCTTTTTACAGGGCATGTGTGGACCTTTCTTGCACATGCCCAGTCCAGCAATGCTTGTCCTCTGGACCATAAGAAACCTATTGACTCACGCTTAGTCAAATAAGTATAGAAGGACCTTGAGATTGAATGGTGGACTGTTGGAGGATCCAGGAAGTCCCTGGCTTCCCACTACTGATGTATCTAACTTTTTCCACCTCAGGTGTCCTTTTACGGTGTGCACAGTGGCGTCACCAGGTGTGTGCGGTAGGTGCGGACTGCACCAAGTATTACCAGCCACGGGGGGTGACGGGGGGAGTCTTGTGACTCCTCGAGTATGTCATCGGTAATGACAGGCTGCTCCCCTGACAACTTTCATATAGCTCCACCCAAATGTTTTATTTTGTTTGGGGGGGGGGGGGGGGGTAGGTGTGACTCTGGGGGCATTTTCCCTTCTGAAGGACTTCCCAATTCCCTGCCAAGCCTAGAAAGTCGGGAACAATCAGCTGATATCACTCAATAATTTCCTCCTATGTATAAACACATACGGGCTTAAAGTGAACCAGAGACGAAGCACCCTTGTGTATTTTACCATAGAAATCAGTGGGAACATTAGAGAAAACATTTACCATGCTCTCTGTTCCATCCTCACTGCTAAAAGTGTCTGTTATCTAGCTGAAATAAGAATCCCAGACTGAGCATTGATTCTGGCTTTGCTATAATGACTCAGCTATAATGATTCCTGAGCAAAGCCAGCAGGGGGCAGGCTTGGACTTGAAGACAGCAAAGAACACAGTCTCCGCTATAATTATTCTGTAGCAAAGCCAGACCGACTGCTTAGTCGGGATTCTTATCTTAGAGGTGATAACAGGCAAATTAAACAGAGAACAATGTAACAAAGAGCAGATTAGGTGTTTACTGTCATGTTCCCACTGATTTATAAGGTAAAATACATGAGGTTGCTTCATCTCTGGTTCTCTTTAAACCCACTTTTTATCAAATTCAGCAAACTGGAAAGTATTTAAAAAAAAAAAAAAGTTCCAGCACTTTACAAGTTTTTATTAAAAATGTTTAAAGGATTAGAAGTGATGAATGACGGCGCTAGGCCGCCCGCACCGCGTTGTGTGACGCTGGGAGAATGTAAATGAGGCCTTGCTGCTCATAAAAGCTGAAGGATCAGCAGAGGCAGAATCCTCTCTCTCTCTAGTCTTCGCTTTCAGGCCTTCAGCTACTCTTCATGCTGTTTTTAAGGGACAAACAGTCTCCACAATAGATGTTTTTCCACTTTGATGAGAGGGGATTCGAGAACACTTGAGAAGGGCGTCAGAAGGCGGCTATTGTCTTTTGTAAAGTGTTTAAATTTGTATGTCAAAGTGATTGCCGTAACGGTACACTCAGCTCAAATATTAAAGTTAAGGCAAATCCAGGCTAAACTGTTCTCCACGAGTGCCTGAGTCTGCCATGTTTCTGTATCTATCTACAATGTCCTATTACTGCTGCTGCTGTAGCACTGGTGTCTGCCATGCTTCTGTACAGGGATGTATTTACTATAAGGCACTGTTGGCAATTGCCTACAGGCGCCATATGATGGCCGGGCGGATCGCTCAGAAACAGCCGTATCAGTCTGACGACAGAGCGTACACACGCCGGACTGTCGCTGGCACGCCCACCCAGCGGGAGGCAACGATGCACCCGTCGTTGCCTAAAGTCCGGCGTGTGTACGCTGCTTAATACTTAATACTGAGGATTGCTCTGGCTACCTAATGCTAAGGGAAACCTGTAGCTACCTATGACGGGCAAGGCAAGTAAGGGAGAGGTGACAGCTGTGCCAGCCAGCACACTAGCGGTGCAGTTCGGTGGGGTTTGTAGCAACATGGATGGTGAAGTCTAAGGTGCAGGACATCTGTGCCTATAGGCTCCTGTGATGTAAATCCAGGCCTGCTTCAGTATCTATCTAGTCTACAATGCCGTATTACCGTTGGTGCAGTACCACTGGAGCCTGACTCCACCATGCTTCTGTATCTAGTCTACAATGCTGTATTACTGCTGTTACTGTACCATGGGTTGTGTCTGTAGTGCTACTCTCTTGTTCTCTGCAGTGCTGACCATAATTTTGTGGCCACTAGTGGAACCATGTGCACGTCTGCATCATCAGGCAAGCTTTTGTTGGCACATACTGGGGCATGTACATGGGATACTTACCCCTGATTATATAAGCCCCTCCTGCAGGAAGCAAGTGCCGGCCGATCAGCTCTGGGGATTCTTCTGTGGCACTGTAAGTTTGTGTCTTGATTCCTGTTCCTACCCAATTTGCCTTGACTCTCTGTTACCTGTTGTTCCTGTTGCTGAATTAGTTTGTACCCAACCCTGTTCCTGAATTACTGCCTGACTCAATATTTGCATTAATATTATCCTAGTCCTGTTGGCTGGGAGCCTGGGTCCATTTTCTCATTCATGATTGTCTGCCGAAAGCTCTGACTACTGGGCTGTGCCCTAATCTGTTTATTGGTCATTGAGATCAACCTCCAGCCTTGTCCACCTTCCCCAAAGTACAGACTTCACTTCTCTCTCTGTCTCCAGTGAGAAAGTGTGCCAGGACCTGCAAGTTACTATTGTTCGGGCCATAGAGACCCACGCCCATTATCGTCTCTTACCCATGAAGCTCCATTTGCCCCCTCACATCCTGGTGTATCTCAGAAGCAAAATAAAATGCATTAGGGGTGGTTGCATAGTACATCTGCCACGAGTAGGTATAAAACAGTCACTGTTTAGAAGAAATGTGCCCATTTTTTTACTTAAACTGAATTTTGTTATAATTTCTATGCAACTTAGACCTGGGATAGTTCACAATGAATGTAGTGTCCCAATTCCAAGCTGCATAATAACGACAACCGATTGTGAAGCCCACACAGACAGAACAGGTGCTCAGGGCTGAGACTTTCAGGATCTCCATATGGCACTTTGACTTGACCTGATGAAGCGGCTTTCACCGTCAAACGTGTTGACCTATGTGCATAATACATTTTGTTTTTTAAGAATACCGAATCCATGAAATTGACTTATTTAAAGTGAACCAGAGACGAAGCACCCTCGTGTATTTTACCATATAGATCAGTGAGTACATTAGAGAAAACATCTACCATGCTTTCTGTTTCATTCTGCACTGCACAGCTTGCTTCTAATCAGCTCTGATGAAAAATCCCCGACTGAGCATTCAGTCTGGCTTTGCTATAATGACTCCTGAGCAGAGCCAGCAGGGGGCAGGTTTGGACTTAAGAAGACATGAGAGAATATAGACGGAGCTATAAATATTCCTGAACAAAGCCAGACTGAATGCTCAGTCGGGATTTTATCAGGGTTGATTAGAAGCAAGCTGTGCAGTGCAGAATGAAACAGAAAGCATGGTAGGTGTTTTCTCTAATGTACTCACTGATCTATATGGTAAAATACATGAGGGTGCTTCGTCTCTGGTTCACTTTAAGGTAAGGTTCTCTTATCATATAATCTACCACAATGTTCTCCCCAGAATTTTTTTCCCAGCCGGGTGGCATGAAAAAGTAGCAGGGTGGCATGAAAAAATAGCTGGGTGGGGCGAGAGGAGAGAATGGAAGGCCGGCGGTTTTCTGCATAACTTTGCTTACAACAGAGGAGGAGGTGAGCTGATGACAGCCGGGTGCTCACCAAAACTAGCCGGGTGAAGCACCCGCATAAAAGAGCTTGAGGAGAACACTGTACCACATGATAAACACACCCCTACCACCCTTGAGCTCCTCCTATCTCCTTCACAGAGAGAGAGCATATATGACGTCAAGCCAAAGGTGTCCTTGTCAGGAGTGAGGCCTGGATTTCATGCACAGCAAGGTCAGACTCTTACCCACTTACCCATCATTCCACCTTTATTATGTGATTTTTGTAGGAAAAATGGGGTCCTCCAGTAACAGAACAATGCAACACATCAACTCGAAGAACTGGGGAAGTCAAACAAAGGAATATTTTGCGTCTGCCTTGGCACAGAGCCATCGGAGACCCGGTAGGCGTACAGTAGATACTAGATTAGAAGCTCGAAAATTTGCAAACAACCCCAAGACACAGAGATGCTGAATAATTTAGGCCTAATATTTCCTGTTCTGATTAGTTTTGCTTTGTGTGAAATCCCCAGGACCCGGCTGGTTAAGAGGTTGCTATCAGCCTGTAGACTCATGATTAGAAAGGGCTTTCTTTTTTTTTTTCTCCGGCAAATAAGGCTGTTCTGGAGCTTGAAGCTGAGTGAATCGGAGACATTGAAGTGTTGTTTTGAGAAGGAAAGCAGAATGGAGCGAAACGCGTAGTTGTTGTTATTTCAAAGTTGTCCCTCAGCTTGTTTCAGCTCCTACAATTTTGTTTAAAGACGCCAGTTTGGGCAGTTTTTGTTGTGTTCTGTTTATTCTATTCTTTTTAGGACAATTAATGTTATCTCTATAGAACCTTAATGTAACTTTGGTGATTACACGGTTATATAACTCACACGTTCACTGGAAAATGGCCACTGTTGTTAAACACATCCTTCACCCTATCGCAAACCCAAAGCATGTTCGTTGAAGCTCGAAGCTCTGAGGCTACCCATCACTTGTGATGCCAAGGTCTTCCTCCAGCTTAGCAGCCACGACAGCCAAACTGGGACAGGCCACGGCAACACAGGCGGGGGTGGCCAAAGAGTCCTGGATTTCTTCAGCAAGGCTTCAGGCAAAAACTGCCACGCCGGTTGTGCCGATGAGGGGGGCGAGGTTTAAAGTGGACCTGAACTCTTGCAGGAAAACATAAAGAAATGCACTCTGTATGTATTAAGAGAGTTTAGCCAGGCCTGTCTAATTACCCCTTATCTGCAACTAATCACAACTGTGTAATTTGATCCCTCAGCTGTATCATTTGGCTGCCTTCCATGATTTTTTTTTGTCTGCTTCCATGAAAGCAAGAAGTAGACACACTGCAGATTTATTGCAGGATTTGTGTCAGCTGCATCAAAGACATGTTTTCCTTTAAAGGTCATTATGCTGTTGCTTATCTTTTAGAGCAGCGCGAAAGTTCTGAGTTCAGGTCTGTTTTAACAAAATCGGCCATTTTACCAGGAAACATGTAAGTTATATACCCGTTCAATCATGAACCTACACTTATGTACTACAGGGAAAACATCAGTTTCATTTACATTGGAGGAACTCTTTAAAACAAACTCTTTAAAACAACAGTATGTTAAATTACTTGTGCACAAAAACAAATGACTTATGCAGAAAAAAAAATGTTGCAGATTTTGCAAACTTAAAAAAAATATTAACTGAATTAGTTCAAAGATCCTCATCCCAACCTCAGGAACCTTTACCTGCCTCATCACTCTCCTCCCCTCTACCAGTTTGAAGCCACACCTCTCTACTAGAGACTCATATCCAGGCTATCAGGGAGGCGTGGCTTCAAGTCACAGAGCAATCACTCTTCTCCCTGCATGCCCATGTGATTAAAAGGGGCATGTTTAAGATGACTTTTTAGTCCTGGCAGGGGATCTCTCTGGAATGTTTGTTTCTAAGTGTTCTGAAGCCAGTAGAACATATACCTGGTCTCTCAGAATTCTCCGGGAGGAGAATTTCGCATAGCAAAACAGGATAGGCTGTGACATCACTAGGAGGATGGGTGGGGCTACATAGCAATATACAGCAATATATAGATATAGGAAGTGTTCCTGATGCTGAAATCAGGATAAGAACCATAATAGTGAATAATTTACTGCAATCTACTATATGTCACTACAGTGCCTCTTTAAAGTATTTACAATTTTCAAGGAACAAGTCTTTCCACCTAGCTAATGACTTTAATATAGACTCTCTTAGGTTTAAGTGTCGGGGTCAGCTGGGCGGGGCAAAAAGTCAAGCGTTAAGTTAGCGGATTTGAAGTGAGATTAAGATTCCTGCTAATTGGTAATAATAATGTATCTTAGCAATGGCCAAGGGTAAGCGCCACAGAAGGTCACCGGCAGTTTACGTCACACGTCCCCGCTTACGATCAGGAGGCTAATTGTAGAAAATTGTTTTAATGTGTGCTTAATTGTGAGTCCTCCGGGAGTGGAGAGAGTCGCATAATCAATTTGGAGGAGTCCAGGCGATGGCCGCCCAGTTATCGCCGAGCAGCTGAGCTTATCTCTAGAGAGTTTGCTTTTCATTTATTTTTTTTCCTTGGATGACCTTAGTGAGGAGTTTCATGTGAGCTGTGGATGAAAAGCGAACTTGATAGTTGGCTCGATAGAATTTAATTTGTTCTGAGCATTACAAGATTTAAAGTGAACCTAAACCAAACTGTTAAAGGGAACCAGAGACGAGGTACACCCTCATGTATTTTACCATATATATCAGTGGGAACATTAGAGAAAACACATACCTTGCTTTCTGTTTCATTCTGCACTGCACAGCTTGCTTCTAATCAGCCATGATAAAATCCCCGACTGAGCATTCAGTCTGGCTTTGTTCAAGAATATTTATAGCTCAGTCTGTATTCTCTCATGTCTTCTCAAGCCCAAGCCTGCCCCCTGCTGGCTCTGCTCAGGAATCATTATAGCTGAGTAATTATAGCAAAGCCAGACTGAATGCTCAGTCGGGATTTTATCAGAGCTGATTAGAAGCAATCTGTGCAGTGCAGAATGAAACAGAGAGCAGGGTAGGTGTTTTCTCTAATGTACCCACTGATCTATATGGTAAAATACATGAGGGTGCTTCGTCTCTGCTTCACTTTAAAAAAGAGTTTCAGTAACCTGGGGCTTCTGCCAGCCCCCCTTGCAGACGTCCTGTGCCTGCGCCATCAATCAACGATCTTCCGGTCCTCTGCAGAACCTAAGTTTCATTTTCCCCTAACTGGCCAGTCCAGGGGTCAGGAACCGTTTTGGCTGAGAGAGCCATAAGCGCCACATATTTTAAAATGTAATTCCGTGAGAGCCATACAATATGTTTCAAACTGGCACAGTGCGCATGTGCAGCAGAGAGCTCACGTCCCTGTTGCCATGGTGATGTGTATACAGTTGATCCGCCAGGCAGCAGAAGTGTCAGACACATCTTCAGCTTCTCTTGGGTTTCAGCAACATCAGCAATTTCCCCGTGAGCCAGACAGGAGAAATACAGACTAACAGCTTGTACAATTAGCTAGCTGACTTGGGGGTTGATTCACTTTGTAGGACAAGAAGATCCCCGCACTTTGACAGGCAGCCAAATGGGCCAATTAAAGTGCGGGGATCTCATCTTACAAAGTCACTGGACCTGATAGGATCCAGAGTGAGACAATTGGAGGGGGAGTGCGAGTAAGTTAGTGCACGCTACAGCAGTAGGTAAATACTACTTGCGCTGCTTGAGCAGTGTAGCTTAGTGAATCATTCCCTACTGATTTACCTGTGAGCCAGATGCAGCCATCAAAAGAGCCACATCTGTCTCCCGAGCCATAGGTTCCCTACCCCTGGTCCAGTCGATGACCACAGCACCTGGGTGGCCCTGGCCGCGCATGCCCTCACTCTCTCTCCCGCCGCTGGGAGCGTCCTGCGCAGTTGCATGTCACGATTTCTGCATACTGCGCCTGCGCAAGACATTCCCGGCGTGAACGAGATGTGCGTGGCGAGGGCCGCCCAGGCGCAGTGGTGATTAGACTATGCGGAATTCTCCTCACAGAGCATTTTGGGAGAGCAGGCATTAGTTGTCACTGACTTCGGAATTCTCAGAAACGAACATCTGCCAGGACTACGGATGTCACCACTTGTGATACATTTCATAATGTAAATCAGGGAGAGGAAAGATTTTACAATGGGCAAACACTGACTAAATCATTTATCTATGAATGTTGGAAAAAAGACCCATTTTTTTATTATTATTATTTTTATTAATATTATTACTTGTATTTAAAGTGCCACCATATTACACAGTGCTGAACAATAGATAAGTAGTTTGACAGACAACAAGGAACAAGATACAAGATCATGTGACGGTGTGGAGGTCTGGGAGTCCACATATTTCTCATCCCAGCCAGTCTGCAAGAGGGTACTGATGAAGCTCCCAACTGTCCCTTTTTCGGAGGGACAGTCCCTCTTTGGGAGCCCTGTCTCTCTGTCCCTCTTTCCTCCTCTTTTGTCCCTCTTCAGGACTTTGTCCCTCTTTCTCAGTGGTGCTCACCGCTTACGCGTGGATTCACGACCATTTTGACGCATTCCGCCTCGGACACGCTAAGCCATGAATAGATTTTCAACCACGAAAATCTGCTTCGGCTTCGCGTGAATGCGGACAGAAATCCGCATTCACGCTCGTGAAACCCGGCGCTGAAGTCGTGGTTAGCGGAAATGCGTCAAACTATGCGGAAGTGACACATTGCAGGCCAATCAGAGGGCCCCAGCCAGGCCCTAGCAACCAATCACAGGAGGGGAGCTATGCCCTCCCCTCCTGAATATAAAGCGGTGGCCATGATGGAAAAGCTCTGTCCTTGTTAGACTGTGGTGCTGAGAGGATTATCTCCAGGCCATTGTTGTTTGAGCAAGTGCATTTATTGTGTTAAAAACAAAACGTTTTTTTTGCTAACACTGCTCTTATACTGTACACAGTTAGCTAGTCAGTGAGTGATTGCTGTAGTTAGTTGTAGTCAGTGTAGTGTAGTGGGAGTGTGGGAGTCTAGTGATTATTTAACTGTGTGTAGTGCAGGAAGGTTCAGTGCTGCAGTGTAGTCAGTGTAGTGGGAGTGGGGATTATCTGTGTGTAGTGCAGGCAGGCAGGTTAGTGCAGCTGCAGTGTTCACTTGTATATTCCAGTGACAGTTATACACTTGTACTATTTGCAGGCAGCCAGTCACACCGCCGGCGCCGCCACTCTCTGCCAGCGCTGTTCATTCATTCTGTCAGTGACCTTGTGCCGTGCCCAGTGCCCACTGCTCGCTCGCTGGCATATAAGCATCTCATTACACACTTGTATATTATTTCAGTGACAGTTATACACTTCACTTGTACTATTTGCAGGCAGCCAGTCACACCGCCGGCACCGCCACTCTCTGCCAGCGCTGTTCATTCATTCTGTCAGTGACCTTGTGCCGTGCCCAGTGCCCACTGCTCGCTGGCATATAAGCATCTCATTACACAGTGTGACATCCTTGTGTGCCCACTGCATCCTTCAGTGACCTAGTTGTATATCCAGTGCCCACTGCTGTGCCCACTGCATCCTTCAGTGACCTTGTACTGTGCCCACTGCATCCTTCAGTGACCTAGTTGTATATCCAGTGCCCACTGCTGTACCCACTGCATCCTTCAGTGACCTAGTTGCATATCCAGTGCCCACTGCTGTGCCCACTGCATCCTTCAGTGACCTTGTACTGTGCCCAGTGCCCACTGCATCCTTCAGTGACCTAGTTGTATATCCAGTGCCCACTGCTGTGCCCACTGCATCCTTCAGTGACCTTGTACTGTGCCCACTGCATCCTTCAGTGACCTAGTTGTATATCCAGTGCCCACTGCTGTGCCCACTGCATCCTTCAGTGACCTTGTACTGTGCCCACTGCATCCTTCAGTGACCTAGTTGTATATCCAGTGCAATTTTTTGGCCAGCACTATGACGCTGTGCTGCTACTACTACCACCAGTATGTTGCCATGGTCCTTCTGTGCTGCTGCTGCTGCTGCTGCTGAACTGAACGCCCGCTTTGTCCTCCTCCTCCTCCTGACTCAGTCGCTACCACGGTACCACCAATGCACTCTGTCTGCGTTATCACTGCCCGGGTCACCAGGTGCATTTAATTTTTTGGCCAGCAGTATGACGCTGTGCTACTACTACTACCACCAGTATGTTGCCATGGTCCTTCTGTTCTGTGCTGCTGAACTGACCGCCCGCATTGTCCTCCTCCTCCTGACTCAGTCGCTTCCCGCTGCTGCACTCTGCGTTCACACTGCCCGGGTCACTGGGTGCATTTAATTTTTTGGCCAGCACTATGACGCTGTGCTACTACTACTACCACCAGTATGTTGCCATGGTCCTTCTGTTCTGTGCTGCTGAACTGACCGCCCGCATTGTCCTCCTCCTCCTGACTCACTCGCTTCCACCAATGTACTCTGTCTGCGTTCACACTGCCCGGGTCACCGGGTGCATTTAATTTTTTGGCCAGCACTATGACGCTGTGCTGCTACTACTACTACCAGTATGTTGTCGTGGTCCTTCTGTGCTGCTGAACTGACCGCCCGCATAGTCCTTCTCCTGACTCAGTCGCTACCACCACTGCACTCTGCGTTCACACTGCCCGTGTCCACTGACTACTCTGCTGCGATGTCATTGCTAATTGCTGCAAAAAAAAAAAAAAAAAAAAACAAATTACAAAAACCTCTCTGGAGCCTTTTTGGCGTCAGCCACTCATCCTCCTCCAGCGGTACCTTCGCCGCCAAGTGCCATTGGAACTTGCCTTCACCTCTTTGATTGCTTAACGCGTATATCCCTTTTTAAAACCACGTATTACCAATTAATAGCCCCATTTACAGTCTTTAAAAGCCATTAAAAAAAAAAAAAAAAATTGGGAATTTTTTATGTTGAAGTTATGTTGCCCCTTATCACCTCGATAAGCCATGCAATTTGGGGGATTGTAGCATGTATGGGGGCTTTGTTATTAACGTTAAAAGAAAATCCGCCTCCGGGCGGGAATCCACGCGTGATTACGCCATTCACGGCAGAAAATCCGCGTGGTTGCTGGGACGCGGATGAAAATCCGCATGCGGCGGGGCCGAATGCGGATTTTTTTTTGCAACCACGCGGATTGCCGAATTCGTGGATGAGGCACATCCGAGCATCCCTGCTCTTTCTATGTTAATATATATATTTCTCTTCTAAAAATGTGTTTGACTCTAAACTTTTATTCCCATCCTTTAAATTAATATATTACTAATTGTAAAATGTTGTTATGAAGGAAAATGAACCAGGAGAGAAAGGACCAGTGTGGTTTGAATTATAAAACAACATATTTTTCTCTTGAAATTTTTATCGTATGGGTGACGGGGGCGTGATCAGGGGTGTGACAGGGGCGTGACTTAAGTGTCCCTCAACTCTAAAAGTTGGGAGGTATGGGTGTATAATCATACAATATAAAGGGAGGGGAGTTAAAGATTAGGTACTCAGCAGAGCAAGTTAGGGCATTGATGCCGGGAGAGGGGAGGGGGAGTATCATTGATTACGTTATTCTCATTATTGCGGTAAATCAGAGGTGCTGCTAGGATCCTAAGAGACCCGGGGCACTGTTGGATACTCCAGACGAAAAATTGGTGTGGCCATGCACCAGAATGTGGGTGTGGTCATGGGTGGAGCCAAATTTACATGAACTTAACAGCGGTCTAAGTAGGCCTGCCCAGCAAGCTGGGTGAGCTGGCCTGCTGCCAGTCTCCCCATAGCATTCCCTGACCTTCTAGTGGACCCCCTCCCATGCTCCCACAGGCCTCCCATTGAGGCACCACAACTCCCAGCATGTCCCCATAGAACAACCACAGCTCCCTGCATGTCTCCATAAAGGCACCACAGCACCCAGCATGCCCCTATGGAGGCACCACAGCACCCAGCATACTCCCCATTGATGCACCACAGCTCCCAGCATGCCTGCCATTGACGCACCACAACTGACCCTGCCTGGGGGGCATCTGGGTCACCCCAGAATAGATCCGTGGCACATGCCACTGATCTCTGGGGCTAACAACGCCCCTGCTGCAGTTCCTCTTTGAATTTTGCTTGTATGAGTTAGTGGAGGGTTATTGGAGGGTGGTGTGTAATGTTGTTTTCTCCCTGCAGTCTATTTGCAGCCATGTGATTCTGCTGGTAAATTTAAGAAAGCGAGTTCATTTTTTAAATTTCTTGCGGGACATCTGCGACAGACTGGTGGCTGTTGTTGTTCTAGTCACAGCTGCTGGGTTATGTTGTGCGGCCCAAATATATTGCCCGCCCCGTGATTAATAAACTCCTTTACAAACGTCACATCCAATTAGCTATTTTTACCCAGATAAATGTTTTCAGATGAACTGGAGTCAAACACATTATTTAACGTCAGCAGCGTGTGAATGTGCACAAACCCTGAAACGTTAGCATTTTTTTTCACACGTGTTTGTGAGATTTTTAACCCTTTATAACGTTATCATAACTTTATGGCTACTTAAACGACCTCTGTTGCGAAGATCTTAAAATTTAAAATATATGAAAACATATACAATTAAGAAGAACGTTTCTTCCAGAGTAAAATGAGCCATAAATTACTTTTCTCCTATGTTGCTGTCACTTACAGTAGGTAGTAGAAATCTGACAGAACCAACAGGTTTTGGACTAGCCCATCTCCTCACGGGGGGTTCACAGGGATTTCTTTATTTTCAAAATGCACTTAGTGAATGGCAGTTGCTCCGTCCAACAGCTAAAAAAAAGTGTACGGTGAGCAGGGAGGCTGGCCAGCATCTTTGTATAAATCGTTTTCAGGGAATGTCTTTATAAAGAATAAAGGCCAGGCTGAGAATCCCCCATGAAGAGATGGACTAGTCCAAAATCTGTCGGTAATGTCAGATTTCTACTACCTACTGTAAGTGACACAGCAACATAGGAGAAAAGTCATTTATGGCTCATTTTACTCTGGAAGAAATGTACTTCCTATTTGTATGTTTTAAATTTTAAGATTTTCCTCTTTAAAAGGTACCATTAAAAAATGAAGCAAAAGATACCCCAGAGCCTCCCCCATTCCCTCCGAGCTTGCCTTTCCTCCTTTCCCCGCTGTTGTGTACGTACTTATGTAATATGCCGGCAGTTCACAGGGTCAGAGACGCTGCGGGTAACCATGGAGATGGACGCGCAACTTGAAGGACGTTATAGACGATAGCGCATGCCATAATGGTGAAATTATGCCTCACTGCTGAGCACTCTCTAACCAGGGGGTCACCTCATGCTGCACTCCCCCCCCTTGCTGCTGAGCACTCTCTAACCAGGGGGTCACCTCATGCTGCACTCCCCCCCCCCTTGCTGCTGAGCACTCTCTAACCAGGGGGTCACCTCATGCTGCACCCCCATACTGAGTCCCCTTTAAGCAAATCTGAAGTGTCCTAAGGGCCGCATCACCGCATCACCACTCCGAACAAGAGTGAATGATTCTGTAAACCGAAGGCTGCGCATGCGCATAGACCTGTGGAGACGCAAGTAATTCCCAGCATGCAAATTGTATGCAGCATGGGATCACTGCAATTAAATATAGCAGAAAGTGTAAAGGATTGGCTCAGTAACAAGCAGCGTCCAATTTGCATTACATTTTCATACAATTCGGAAGTACTGGCTTCTCCTTGGCCTGCAGAGCTGCAATGCGTACGACGACACACACAATTGATTGGCATGGCTCCGTCTGTAGCCTTTTAGCGGAGCTTTTTGACGACCTGCAAACACTTCCCACTTGTACAGAGCAGAACTGAGTGTTCCTTTTTATGAGCTGTATTTGAAGCAGTGGTGACCCCTCTAGACCTGCACATTATGGAGGCAGCTGCTTAGACATAATGATGCTTTTATACACGACAGAGTCGCAGTGTGCGCATTACGGGGAATGGAGAGTGATGGCTTCTGCTGTAATGTCACTTCTCTGTGTTTTGGGTGTTCCATGTTCCGCCATCACCTCTATGATTCCCGTGTATGACCCTCTCCTGTCCTCACAAAGGTTGTTTGTCACCTACAGCTTTTTACCTGCCGCCGATGACTGAAGACCCTCGTTCTACGGCCGCAGCGGGGGCGCCAAGCGCAATCCCCCCCGCTGCAAAACACAGCATGTAAATAAGGGAGGAAGAGAAATGCAGAGTTACGTCTAACGAGTAACGTGACTTTCATGCCAGAGTATAGCTAAAATCCTTTATATACTGATTGTAACAGCCCAGCCCAGTTGTGTCCTCCTCATCCTTATCCTTCTCTTTATACTCACCATCCTCATCCTGCTATTAACTATCTCTACTAATCTATCTATCTATCTATCTATCTATCTATCTATCTATCTATCTATCTATCTATCTATCTATCTATCTATCTATCTATCTATCTATCTATCTATCTATCTATCTATCTATCTATCTATCTATCCATCCCTCCCTCCATCCATCCCTCCATCCATCCATCCCTCCATTCCTCCATCTCTCTGTCATGCTATCTGTATCTCTCTCTTGCTGTGTATAGTGCAGTCAGTAGCCTCTCTGCATTGCTGCTGTTGGCTCATTATATGAGAGCAGTAAGAGGCAGCAGACTGTCAGGCGTTGCTGTCACACAGGGATAAGATTGGTCAGGTGGGCCGCCATGTGTGCTGGCCGCTGCTGTATTATACATAGATCTGCACAGCACAGCCTCAGCTCCAGTCCGGCTGCTCAGATCACTGAATAATTCACACACAAGTTTCCTTGTCCTTCACTCTGCTCACATGCAGCTAAACAGGCAGGAATGCCCCACATAGCCTTTCCTGATTCAGGGCAGCAGCTCTGCTCACATGGAGCTAACAGATAAACAGACAGGAACAACCCCGCGTAGCCTTTTCTGATTCAGCAGCTCTACTCACATGGAGCTAACAAATAAACAGGCAGGAACGCCCCACGTAGCCTCTTCTGATTCAGCACCTCTGCTCACATGGAGCTAACAGATAAACAGGCAGGAATGCCCTGCATAGCCTCTCCTGATTCAGGGCAGCAGTTCTGCTCACATGGAGCTAACAGATAAACAGGCAGGAACGCCCCGCGTAGCCTCTCCTGATTCAGGCCAGCAGCTCTGCTCACGTGGAGCTAACAGATAAACAGGCAGTAATGCCCCGCCTAGCCTCTCCTGATTCAGGGCAGCAGTTCTGCTCACATGGAGATAACAGATAAACAGGCAGGAACGCCCCGCGTAGCCTCTCCTGATTCAGGGCAGCAGCTCTGCTCACATGGAGCTAACAGATAAACAGGCAGGAATGCCCCGCGCAGCCTCTCCTGATTCAGGGCAGCAGCTCTACTCACATAAAGCTAACAGATAAACAGGCAGGAACGCCCCGCGTAGCCTCTCCTGATTCAGGCCAGCAGCTCTGCTCACGTGGAGCTAACAGATAATCAGGCAGTAATGCCCCGCCTAGCCTCTCCTGATTCAGGGCAGCAGTTCTGCTCACATGGAGCTAACAGATAAACAGGCAGGAACGCCCCGTGTAGCCTCTCCTGATTCAGGGCAGCAGCTCTGCACACATGGAGCTAACAGATAAACAGGCAGGAATGCCCCACGCAGCCTCTCCTGATTCAGGGCAGCAGTTCTGCTCACATGGAACTAACAGATAAACAGGCAGGAACACACCGCGTAGCCTCTCCTGATTCAGGGCAGCAGCTCTGCTCACATGGAGCTAACAGATAAACAGGCAGGAATGCCCCACCTAGCCTCTCCTGATTCAGGGCAGCAGCTCTGCTCACATGGAGCTAACAGATAAACAGACAGGAACACCCCCGCGTAGCCTTTTCTGATTCAGCAGCTCTACTCACATGGAGCTAACAAATAAACAGGCAGGAACGCCCCACGTAGCCTCTTCTGATTCAGCAGCTCTGCTCACATGGAGCTAACAGATAAACAGGCAGGAATGCCCTGCATAGCCTCTCCTGATTCAGGGCAGCAGTTCTGCTCACATGGAGCTAACAGATAAACAGGCAGGAACGCCCCGCGTAGCCTCTCCTGATTCAGGCCAGCAGCTCTGCTCACGTGGAGCTAACAGATAAACAGGCAGTAATGCCCCGCCTAGCCTCTCCTGATTCAGGGCAGCAGTTCTGCTCACATGGAGATAACAGATAAACAGGCAGGAACGCCCCGCGTAGCCTCTCCTGATTCAGGGCAGCAGCTCTGCTCACATGGAGCTAACAGATAAACAGGCAGGAATGCCCCGCGCAGCCTCTCCTGATTCAGGGCAGCAGCTCTACTCACATAAAGCTAACAGATAAACAGGCAGGAACGCCCCGCGTAGCCTCTCCTGATTCAGGCCAGCAGCTCTGCTCACGTGGAGCTAACAGATAATCAGGCAGTAATGCCCCGCCTAGCCTCTCCTGATTCAGGGCAGCAGTTCTGCTCACATGGAGCTAACAGATAAACAGGCAGGAACGCCCCGTGTAGCCTCTCCTGATTCAGGGCAGCAGCTCTGCGCACATGGAGCTAACAGATAAACAGGCAGGAATGCCCCACGCAGCCTCTCCTGATTCAGGGCAGCAGTTCTGCTCACATGGAACTAACAGATAAACAGGCAGGAACACACCGCGTAGCCTCTCCTGATTCAGGGCAGCAGCTCTGCTCACATGGAGCTAACAGATAAACAGGCAGGAATGCCCCACCTAGCCTCTCCTGATTCAGGGCAGCAGCTCTGCTCACATGGAGCTAACAGATAAACAGGCAGGAACACCCCGCCTAGCCTCTCCTGATTCAGGGCAGCAGCTCTGCTCACATGGAGCTAACAGATAAACAGGCAGGTAGCCTCTCCTTATCCAGGGCAGCAGCTCTGCTCACATGGAGCTAACAGATAAACAGGCAGGAATGCCCCGCGTGGCCTCTCCTGATTCAGGGCAGCAGCTCTGCTCACATGGAGCTAACAGATAAACAGGCAGGAATGCCCCGCGTAGCCTCTCCTAATCCAGGGCAGCAGTTCTGCTCACATGGAGCTAACAGATAAACAGGCAGGAATGCCCCCGCGTAGCCTCTCCTGATTCAGGGCAGCAGCTCTGCTCACATGGAGATAACAGATAAACAGGAAGGAATGCCCCGCGCAGCCTCTCCTGATTCAGGGCAGCAGCTCTACTCACATGGAGCTAACAGATAAACAGGCAGGAATGCCCCGCGCAGCCTCTCCTGATTCAGGGCAGCAGCTCTACTCACATAAAGCTAACAGATAAACAGGCAGGAATGCCCCACGCAGCCTCTCCTGATTCAGGGCAGCAGTTCTGCTCACATGGAACTAACAGATAAACAGGCAGGAACACACCGCGTAGCCTCTCCTGATTCAGGGCAGCAGCTCTGCTCACATGGAGCTAACAGATAAACAGGCAGGAACACCCCGCCTAGCCTCTCCTGATTCAGGCCAGCAGCTCTGCTCGCATGGAGATAACAGATAAACAGGCAGGAATGTCCCGCGTAGCCTCTCCTGATTCAGGGCAGCAGCTCTGCTCACATGGAGCTAACAGATAAACAGGCAGGAATGCCCCGCGCAGCCTCTCCTGATTCAGGGCAGCAGCTCTACTCACATAAAGCTAACAGATAAACAGGCAGGAACGCCCCGCGTAGCCTCTCCTGATTCAGGCCAGCAGCTCTGCTCATGTGGAGCTAACAGATAAACAGGCAGTAATGCCCCGCCTAGCCTCTCCTGATTCATAGCAGCAGTTCTGCTCACATGGAGCTAACAGATAAACAGGCAGGAACGCCCCGCGTAGCCTCTCCTGATTCAGGGCAGCAGCTCTGCTCACATGGAGCTAACAGATAAACAGGCAGGAATGCCCCACGCAGCCTCTCCTGATTCAGGGCAGCAGTTCTGCTCACATGGAACTAACAGATAAACAGGCAGGAATGCCCCACGTAGCCTCTCCTGATTCAGGGCAGCAGTTCTGCTCACATGGAGCTAACAGATAAACAAGCAGGAACGCCCCGCACATGAGATAGACATGTGTATGTACAGTGCCTATCACACAAATAACTATGCTGTGTTCCTTTTTTCCTTTCTCTTCCTGAAAGAGTTAAATGTCAGGTATGTAAGTGGCAGTTCCTGTCAGGACTGGGTCAGACTACAGTGTGACCCTCACTGATAAGAAATACCATTTATAAAACACTTTCCAAGCAGAAAATGGCTTCTGAGAGCAGGAAAGAGATAAAAAGGGCCAATAGTTCATCGATTTTAGCTCTGGCATACTTCAAAGAATGTGTCATTGAGCAAAAGCAATGCAACAGTAAAAACTTAAAAAGTAGATTTAACTCTAAAATACAACTGTGGAATATCTTAAAAAGCCATTTTTAGGAGGGGGATGATAGATACAATTGTTTATTTCATTACTTTATTTTCACCTTAGGTGTCCTTTAAGCCGTAGACCCCTCTGAACATGCAGCATTAAGAGTGAGCCTGGTATGACAGAACTCTGGGCTTTCTTTATACTGGAGGTACTCTTTAAGTAGCCGAGGTTTTTTTTTAAGTAGTGTAAACATAAACACACACGAATCTCGGCTAAGATGGCTCATACAGACCACCCTGGGCAAGAATCATTTATGTATCTAATGTGTGTACAGCACAAATCCCCCCCCTTCCCCCCCTTCATGTTGCCTAAAGATCTGGCATTCCGGTCTTTAGTGACCTCTGAGGTCCAAACAGCCCTTTGGTTGGATATTTTTACCACCACAGGAACACTTTGCTTTTGTTAGTTGTATTTGCCACTATAGTTTGCAGGTGCATTTCCTATTCAATCTCTAATCCAAAGAAACTTTATTGACTTTTCCATTTAATGAAAAGAAAACATAAGTCACTCCAAGGGTAGCCCGATGTGAGGCCTTCAGAGGATTTCAACTTCGGTTCTGCTGATAAGTCTCAGCTCTTTAATATGTGGCAGACGTCTGAAACGTCCCCAGAGCGGCAAGGCTTTCACACAGCCCAGAAATATACTGAGGAGAGGCGAACGCACCGGCATTCCAAGATGAAGACAGATTTATTCCATCACTGAAGCTATGTCTAATGTCCAGGCCTGAATGTACATCACAGGAGCCTGTAGGCACAGATATCCTGGCACCCTAGACTCCGCCCTCCATGAACCTACAAACCCCGAACTACACCACAAGTGTACTGGCTGTCCCAGCTGTCACTTCTTTCTTACTTTCTTTGCCCATCATAGGTAGTTACAGGTGCCCCTTAGCATTAAAGGGAACTTGCAGCAAGGAAAATTATTTAAAATAAACACATGACATAGCTGCAAATAAATATTACATACTAACCTTCACCGTCAGCTCCTCTCAGAAGCTCATCATTTTCTTCTTGCAGTGATCCCTTCCAGTTCTGACAATATTTTGTCAGAACTGAAACATACCAGTTGCTGTCAGTTACATATCAGCAGCTGTCAGTTACAACTGAATGTACAAAGTAATGTCCATGTTTCCCTATGGCTCAAGTGGGTGATATTACAGTTTAACAGTGTGCTGTCCAGGAAGCTGTAATGGGGTAACGGGCATTTTTAAAATGGAGGACGGAGAACTCCATTGATCACGGTGGACAAATGGGATGCAGGAGAGGAGAAAGAGGTTGAGGAGTAGACTACACAGGAGGTAAGTATGACCTGTGTATGGTTATTTTGACTTTATTTTCAGTTCAGGTTCTCTTTAAAGAGACTCCATAACAAAAGTTGCATCCTGTTTTTTATCATCCTACAATTTCAAAAAGCTATTCTAATGTGTTCTGGCTAACTGCAGCACTTTCTGCTATCACAGTCTCTGTAATAAATCAACTTATCTCTCTCTTGTCAGACTTGTCAGCCTGTGTCTGGAAGGCTGCCAAGTTCTTCAGTGTTGTGGTTCTGCTATGAACTCCCCCTTCCAGGCCCCTCTATGCACACTGCCTGTGTATTATTTAGGATTAGAGCAGCTTCTCTCTTCTCTCTTATCTTTTACAAGCTGGATAAATCCTCCTCTGAGCTGGCTGGGCTTTCACATAGTGAAGAATTACAGACAAGGGCAAAGCTGTTTGCAGGAAGAAAAGAGCAGCCTGAAACTTCAGTGCATGAGAGATGCAGGGGGAAAGAAACACACAAATGATCTCTTGAGATTCAAAAGGAAGGCTGTATACAGCCTGCTTGTGTATGGATGTATTTTCTATGTGTGGACATACTGTACATCAACCTACTTCCTGTTTTGGTGGCCATTTTGTTTGTTTATAAACAAACTTTTAAAAACTGTTTTTAACCATTTTTAATGCGGCGAGGAGCGGCGAAATTGTGACAGAGGGTAACAGGAGATGTCCCCTAACGCACTGGTATGTTTACTTTTGTGCGATTTTAACAATACAGATTCTCTTTAAGTAACCAGAGGAAGCCTCAGTATTGAGCAGCTAGTTGTGCCCCCAGATGAAGGGAGATCTCATCATCAGTAGAATTCCAAGAGGTAGGTGAGTAACCTCTCATTTACACTGTGATCGGGACTCTGCATAGGAAAGATGGGAGAGAGGTACTAGAGTTAGCTGCCTTTCTATCATCAGGCGCCTGTAGGCACGAGCCAGCAGTGCCTGGTAAATCCAGCCTTGCCAATGTTACAGAGATGCTGAGGACCCCTTTGTGATGTGATAGGGGTGAGAAGGTGACCAAGCTAAGGAATCCTCAGACGCCCTGAAACGGTGGACTTTATGTCACCAGTGACATCAATCTTCCTCTTTGAATCCTGGCCAGTTTGCTTCTCCTCCATATATGTTTAGATGGCCTCCTGGAAGCTGTAATGCTGTCCTGGCCTGAAATCTAGCCGGTAATCAGCTGCCTCAGGCCTCTTGCACACTGCAAACCGCAGATCCGATTTGCGATTTCGATTTTCCATGGATGCTATTAACAAAAGAAGAAAAATGCAGAAGAAAAATGCATGCAGGTCTGATTCAAAATCGCAAATCGGAATCACATGTAGTGTGCAAGGCCTCACAGTCAGTGGCGCAGCTAAGGAGCTGTGGGCCCCGATGCAAGTTTTACATTGGGGCCCCCCAAGCACTCTATACATAACAATTGATACGACGCACCAAAATCTGCCAATGGCAGCTGCAGTGTCAGAGGTGCAAGAAGGGGATGGGGAACAGTTTGTTAATGATTACCACTATTCAAAGTATCTATAGAAGTGATTATTATGAGCACAGGACCAATAGAGAGCTAATACTGTAGTTGAGGGAGGGCCCTTTGAGGCACCTCTGGCCCAAGGGCCCCAATGCAGTCGCTACCTCTGCACCCCCTATTGCTACGCCCCTGCTCACAGTGTTCTGCTCTTTAGTGGTCTGACGCTAAATGACTAAAGATATCCATCAGGAAGTGGTATAACTACAATTCAACGGGCCCTCAATAGGGCTTCAACGTCCACACTCCTTCCTTTGCCTCTCCTTGGGGCCCTTCACGGGCCCATCTCACAAGAGTCATAAAACAAGATTGGCCATCATGATCTGCATACCTATAACATGTGTAGCCACAAAAGACATCTGATCTGGAGTACAGTCCCCTGTATCGGAGGAAGGGGAGTTAGTAGTTAGGGCCCCCCACAGCTGGTGTATTACCCTCAGGAAGTCGGTGTAATAGACGATTGACTATCTTGTTTTTGAAGTTGCTGGTGGACAAGGAAACCGACCTGAGGGCAGATGGGGAATTTTTAAGGACCAATTTGGACTATCGGTTTTGGTTCCTTATCTGATTTACCCTAAATAAATCTTTATCTTTGAATCCTAATCTGCTCATTTGTTCTCGGCAATATACCGTATGTAATCGAATACAAGTCGACCTCATGTATAAGTCGACTCCAATAGTCAACCCTCTTAAGCTGGAATTTGTTATTGACTTGAGTATAAGTCTACCCAGCAAAGTTAATGGATGTACTTGGTGCTCAGGAGGGGTTAATGACTGAACTGCATACAGTATTGCATCCATTTACCCCTCATGTCCCTTAAGTGCCGCCAATACCTCCTCCAGGCCCCCCAAGTGATGCAATTATTCACTCCCTTTTATGTAGCCCAGTATTTCCCCATCTTTCCTTGTTAATTATTATGGCCAGGACTTTCACACCTGCATTCTCTTTGCATTTCCTTTACTCAAAGTGTCCCTTACCACTGGGTAAATTGCTGCAAATGGGAATTTCACTACTAGTACACAACATTACTGTGCTCTGTGTAGCCTGTGACTTGTGTATAAGTCCAGCCCTATACTTTTATGAAGTGAATCAATCCTAAATTGCTAGACTTATACTCGAGTATATACAGTATTTCTTGATTGCTTCATTAAGTTGCTGGTAGACAGGGCAACCAACTTGAAGGCAGATGGGAAATTTGTAAGCACCGATTTGGACTATAGACTTTGGTTCCTGAGTGACCTGATCTATTTTCTCTGGAATACAACCAACGTCAAGAGGTCTTGAAAAAAAATTAAAACATAAGAAGGAAGAGATTAACCTCAAAATGTATTATCCCTCAAATGAATCAGGAATAACATCAAATATTCCTCATCCTGGTAACCACATACTGGTACATCATTTAGAAGTAAGCAGGAGTCTTTTAGACATGGATTTTCCTAGTTAGCGTGTGAGTTGACCTGTGTCTTGGTCTGTCACACAACTCAAATAGGAGAACAAAGCACTTTCTTCACATCAACGTCTTTTCAGCCAGTCGGTATCGACTTATGGCCTAGTTTTTAGGTAGCTGTAACCTAAAAAAAATACTTTACTTCTAACCACAGCGGTGAACAACTATCACAAAATGACTTATTGAAGAGGAGGCCTTAAAGATAAACGTGACACCATAACCACCATGTTGTACCTGGGCTAGATTGCTGCAGGAGATTTGTAAGCCTCGTCACGGGAACCGAGTGCCACAATCGATGGACTGGAGGCGACGCCCAAGCCCCGATTCTTTTTGGCGTCTTTTTGTCTTCACAGGCAGAATAAACGGTTGATTTCAGCTCGAAAAAGGAACAAAAGAGAGGTCTGAAAAATGCTACAAAAGACAACCTGTCACCAGGGCGTTCTAGCGTGCTTTGTAATTCCTAACAGATCTGGGCTGCCTGGCGCTGCCCGTGGAAGTCACGGCTGGCAGCCGTCAGTGCCCGTTGGCAGGGTGCATGGAGGTCCGGAGGGATGCGTAGTCTGTTGCTGCATACAACAGGACCTGCTGGCGGCCTTGTCTCTCTTCTCCGTTCCCGCAGGAACCTTTTGTGTTTAGCTTTTTTCAGGGAACACCTTGCCTCGCGAGGCCTGTCTTTCCACGACCGCAAGCTGCTGGCGTCGCTTCAAACAGATATGAGGTGCCACAAAACAGTCATATTCTATTATACCGAAAATGTGGTGCTAAAATCAGCTGGTGGAGCTCACATTTTAGTGAATATGTCTGGTATAGGGATGGTCGTAAATGCTCATTACCGATTCCGATTTGTGCCAATGCTAATTTCTGATTTTCTGATTTCCAAGGAGCATTTTATTTGTCATTTTCTGCAACAGAGAATGCAAAAAATGACAAGAATTTTTTCGTAAAAATGGAAAATCAGTCTTGTGATAAAATTACTGTTGCAGTCCGATTTTTGCAGCAAAAAATTTTGCATTCTCTGATTGGTTCAATGCTTCCGAGTTCTCTCATTGGGCTAAAACTACCTAGTTGTGGTAAATCAGATTTCCGGTGGAAGAATTTCAGTGAACTCTGGGATCTAAGGAAAGAAAACACAAGGGGTGGCAAAAAAGTGTTGTATTTACAATAATGGGGAATTAGAGATAGTGGATTTCTACTTACAAAACTAGGTTGGATTGCTGAAAGGCAACCACAGTAAATAGCAGGTGGAGAATTCCATCTCCATGCTGATAGGTCAAGGAATCTCTTTTTACTTCTTGTTGTCTTGTTGGTGAATCCCCCCCCCCCCCCCCCAAAAAAAGCGAACCACTGCCGGTGATTTTTGGAGGGCCCGTTCTCTGCGACAGGAGAGATTTAGGCCCTGAAGCTTACTTCTTCTTAGGTAAGTATTTCATTTTGTACCTGAGCTTTGGCTTGGGGACACTTTAAGGCCTCTTTCCCACCAGGATGTTGCGTTTTAGGGGGCGTTATAGGTCGCATAACATGCCCCTAAGGCAACGTCTGGTTGTGTTGGAGGAGGACGCTACCTCGAGCTGCGTTATGCAGCTCTTGGTGCGCCTTTTTTGTGCTATGCGATGCGGAGACCACGTATTCCGCATCACGTAGTCCCGCCAGCCAATCGCTGCACAGAGTGGCCGCTCCAGGAAGTAAACACTGCAAGTCACACAGTGCAGTCAATATTAATTAGCCATGTGGCTGGCCGCGGAGGAGGAGGGGAGACCTTCTCCTCCAACATTACTGAGCATGTGCAAACAGTCTAACGTGGCTTAGCCCAGTATAACGTACAGCATGCAGCACTTTCATAGAATGTGCAGAGTTACAATGTAACGCAACGTGGGAACTGTGAACAGCACAATTGATTTTTCATTGCTGTGAGTTGGGCTGCATTACAGGCTGCACTAACGTGCGCCTGTAACGTTCCACTGTGAAAGCAGCCTAAAGCAGCAGGGACAACCATACTATCCCAGGAAAAATAAACACATATATAAGTAGATAAATACTTGTTCTACTTACATAACACATGTATTGCACTGTCCACATTTTGATTCCAGTGAATTTTATACCATAAATAAAGAGAAAACTGTTTCAGGCATTTTCCATTTTTACTTTTTCTAACTGAAGCCAATCCTGATGTCATTTCCTCCCTTATTCTTGTTTTATCTACTAGAAACTGCATCGTCATATCTAGCTTGCTTTGTAAACACATGTGAGCACAACATAGATTGTATTTCAGCAGCTTCTGCAGAGAGGTGAGGTGTATTTCCCTTCTCAGCCTTGAGTCACACTGAACTGCCCTCAGCCAAACAGTAAGGAGCAGGAATGTGGGAGGGGAAATAACAAACTTCCCTCTTGTCGGCAATGTGCCACATAGAGCCAGGCTGACTGAGATAAGATTTATTACTGCAGAAACATTTATGGTTATATTGGAATGCTTGCAATGCAGGGTCAGGTTGAAGGCTGCGTAATAAATCAAAGCAGTGGGTAAGTGGAATTTGATTTTGTGGCTGGCAATTCTGCTAAAATAACAATCCTGAAATAGGGTTTAAACCATTAAACTCTACATAAAAAGTATCAAATAAATGGACTGTTTTCCGGCTGTACGTGGACTCTGGCATGTTCTTAATTTTCCTTAAATTACACAAACGTCGTAAAACAAAGCACTAAGCCCCTGTCTGATATATTGCCTACAGTGCATCTTGAAGCCATGGGATAAACATGACAATTTTCAGCTTCTACAAAGGAACAGGGTCATCTTAGATTTCATGTTTCTGTCTCTCCTGGCTCCTTTTTAAGCTGCTGACAGCACACACCCCCCCCCCCCTTTCCCTTCTAGACAAACACAGAGTTTCCATAGAATAAATCTTCGTAAAAATTTCATAGACCGTCTGCTGCTAGCGTTGGGTATTCGCCGGGGATGCATACATCCTCATCACAGATAAACACCTTAGATTGCAAATATCTTCCCGCAGAGCATCTTAAGCCTGCGGATTAAACAGTACGTATCGCAGCGGCGTGATCTCCCGGCGCCAGGCACCTGTCATCTCTGTATCACACACGTGCATTGTCACTGCACAGGTTGTCTTATCTTTTAATGTATCTTCTTATCGTCGTGACAAGGAGTTTTGTGATGTAAAATTCAACCGGACTGCCGAGGTCCTTTTAGTTGAACACCCTGTGTGTGATGCGAACCCTACTTCACAGGAATGTTACCTACCCTACTTAGTCAAACACTAAACTTCTAAATGAAAAAAACAAGGAAGATGTCAGATGTTACGCCTACAGTTTAGGGGGCTGGCCAAATTAGGCAACTGCTGTGTTTGCATTTGGGGAAAGAACATTTCCCCCTCCAGGTCCTTTGTAGAGGGCGGTTGCCCTTTTCTTAAAGGGAACTTGAAGTGAGAGTGATATGAAGCCTGACATATGCATTTCCTTTTAAACAATGCAAGTTGCCTGGCTGTCCCCCTGATCCTGCATCTCTAATACTTTTAGCCATACATTCTGGACAAGTATGCAGATCAGGTGCTCTGACTCAAGTCTGCCAGGATGCCACATGCTTGTTTCGGGTGTGACTTAGACAGTAGACACTACTGATGCCAGAAGATCAACAGGCAACTGGCATGGTTTAAAAGGAAATAACTATGGCAGCCCCCATATCACTCTGACCTTAGGTTCACTTTAAAAACAGTACAGTATTTTGCTATAGAATCAATGGACCCCACGTGTTTTTCAGGTGGAATAGGGATAACTACAAATAAATGGTGAAAGTACATGAGCCCCAGTATCAATTACACTATTACAAAAGCCTAAAAGGAAGTTTAGGTCCAGACTAGTCATTATAATGGACCTTCAAATCATTCAATATTGATAACCAGGCCTGGATTTACATCACAGGAGTCTATAGGCACAGATGTCCTGGCACCCTAAACTTCATCCTTCATTGACCTACAAACACCCGCTGAACCACATCACAAGTGTGCTGCTGTTTCGGCTGCCACTTCTCTCTTAGTTCCCTTGCCCATCATAGGTAGCTACAGGTGTCCCTTAGTGTTAGGTACCGAGAGCTATTTTCGATATTAAGTAGCTAGAGTTGCCCCCAAGTATTAGATAGCTAGAGGTACCCCCGACTGAGGGGAGATCTGGTCAGTGGAATCCTGAGACCCGGGTAACTTTTCATTTACTCTCTCACCAGGACTCTGCATAGGGAGGGAGGGAGGCACTCTGGGAGGAGAGTGAGCCACCTTTCCATTATCAGGCGCCTATAGGCACATGCCTACAATGCCTTATGGAAAATCAGGCCCTGTTAATAACTTATTAAAGTTGGTGAATTGTCATTCTGCAGATCTTGGAAAATAATGCACACTCATACTTTTTACGATGACCGGAAGATTGTATGGCTGGATTAGGTTTATTTAGAATTCAAAAGTCCACAAAGGGCGATATTTGTGCTACTTGTGTTATCTGTCCAGCCATTTACGGAACAAAGAGGTCCATCTGTCCAGCCACTTCTGTGATGAAGCCCCACCTTCTAGTCTCTTTCCTACTTTCTTTCTGTAGATAGGAGATGATGTTACTTATTGTCCACAACTAGCGGGTGAGATTTGAGGTAGAGACGGGAGTATTTAGGGATAAGGTCCAATTTACTTCCTCAGTGTTTTTTTTTTTTCCTGCTTAAAAAAAGTTATCGTTTTTAAGTAAAAGTTCAGCCCCGACTGACAAAATGATCTCTAGAACTTGAGAACTCCACGAGTTGGAGATGCGGTCATGGAGGATCTGGTGACTGACAGTTCCGCAGATGCCACAGATGTCATATCTGCAGATGACACTCCAGGAAGGATTGTCATCTCATCTCACATATTGCTGATGCTTCGCTCCTCCACGCTGATGAGATACCAGCCCGCTTTTCCCCAGAATTTACAGCTACAACAATTGTCTGCAAGTAATAATAAAAATGTAAATTCACAGGTAATGTCTCGCGGAAAAATAGCCTTTTTCTTGAGCATTACCTGTTTAGGGATGTAAAAGCTCTTTGGCTGACATCTTAATCACAATAATTCTGTCTCACAATTTTGATTTACTCGCCAGAGAGAGAGAAAGGAGGATGCTCTCAGAGTTTCCTGCCGCTCAGACCTTCGAGAGAAACTGTGGACAAAACAGGGCAAAACAAGATCTGAACTTCCAGGCAAGCTGTCATCTGTCATGACTAGCCGGGGCAGTTAAGCAGGACTCATTGGGAGTGCCGGGGTGTATTGGGAGAAGGGTGGGGTATTACCAGTTTAACTCACTGATAGACCTGTGTATTTCAGAAGATATTTCCATGCGCAGCAGGTTGAAGGTCTCTGGGGAAAGTAGAGGCTTATACACACTCACAGCTACTGTTGCCCACAGGTATCTGGACTTGGTCCCTCAAGGCAACAGTTTAGGACCAAGTACTGTACAGACACATTACTAGCCTGTAGCCTAGTGACACATTTGTACACTTGCACAGGGATGGATTTCTGGGAAGGCCATAGAGGTCCAGGCCTTGGGCAGCTGCAGCCTAAGGGGGTGGCTGGACATGGAAAAGGGGTTTGCTGCATGCAGAGGAGGAGGATGAAAATGGGGAACAACATATGGAAGAGGGATGCTGCTGCTCAAAAGAGCTCTACATGAAGGAGAGGAGCTGCTGTTCATGGACAATACATATGGATGAGGGGGCTGCACATGTAGGTGGTATAATTGGCCAGTCAAAATTGAAGGTATGTACCAAGATTAAAGTGAAATAAAAAAAAAAGAAAAATAATAATTTCCTGGGGCTTCTACTGGCCCCTCGTGATGGAGGACACGCTCAGCCATGACCGTGCAGGCACAGTGGCTGGCGACAGGCTCAGTAGTCAGAAATTAAATTGAGTCGCGGCGGGGGCCCGGAGGATCATTGTTTCCCCAACGTGGGCTCAGGGCGGCTGCAGGGAGCCGCCAGAAGCCCCACGTAAGTTACATTTTTTTTGGGGGGGGGGGGGGTGGTGTTCACTTAAAGTTTCACTTTAAAGAGAACCAGAGACGAAGCACCCTCATGTATTTTACCATATATGTCAGTGGGAACATGACAGTAAACACCTACTCTGCTGTTGGTTTCATTCTTCTCTGCTAAATCTTCCTGTTATAAGCTCTGATAAGAATCCCCGAATGAGCACTCAGTCTGGCTTTGCCCCGGAATAATTATAGTCGAGTCAGTCTTCTGTGATGTCTTTTCAAGCCCAAGTCTACCCCCTCCTGCCTCTGCATTCCTGCTATGTATCCTCTTAGTAGGAATGCAGAGCCACAAGGGGGCAGGCTTGGGCTTGAAAAGACATAATAGAAGACAGACTCAGCTATAATCATTCCGGGGCAAAGCTAGACTGAATGCTCAGTCGGGGATTCTTATCAGGGCTGTTACAGGCAGACTGGGCAGTGGAAAATAAAACAAAGAGCAGGGTAGGTGTTTACTGTCATATTCCCACTGATATATATGGTAAAATACATGAGGGTGCGTCGTCTCTGGTTCTCTTTAAGGGTCTGAGAAGTGTAGGAAGGTTAAAACTTTCCTTCTTGAAAGTGGCGTTTAGCGATCTTTGCAGCAGAATTCCTGATTTGCGATCTTTTTCTTGATGACTTCAGGAATTGTTTAAAATACAGAAACGCTGCTTTTTTGTTTTTTTATTGGTAAGAATAGAAAACAGATGTCAGAAATAGTGGCGAGGGGGATTTTAGCCTTCATTATACAAAAATAAATAAAAAATAAGCAAGCTGATTGTAATTGGAGTTGTTTACTCTGCCGCTTGACTTCCGAACCGCCAGTCCCGGGATTACGAGCTTGTCAGACGGATAATCAGGAAGGGCAGAGAATTGACTATTCAGAAAATCCCCTCCGTAACCCCTCGCCAAGGAGGAATCTGCTCCAGCCAGGCTTATGCCTCTTCTTAATTCTTATCCTGATTAGTCTGGAAGTCGGCAGAAAATTAACCAGCCGGAAACTCATGAAGATGGGGGAGAAAGTTCCGTGACCCGAGGCTGGGGGTGTGTCCTGTGACCCGAGGCTGAGGGTAAGTTCTGTGACCCGAGGCTGAGGGTAAGTTCTGTGACCCGAGGCTGGGGGTAAGTCCTGTGTCACCTGAGGCTGAGGGTAAGTTCTGTGACCCGAGGCTGAGGGAAAGTTCTGTGACCCGAGGCTGAGGGTAAGATCTGTGACCCGAGGCTGAGGGAAAGTTCTGTGACCCGAGGCTGCGGGTAAGTTCTGTGACCTGAGGCTGAGGGTAAGTCCTGTGACCCGAGGTTGGGGGTAAGTTCTGTGACCCGAGGCTGAGGGTAAGTCCTGTGACCCAAGGTTGGGGGTACGTTCTGTGACCCGAGGTTGGGGGTAAGTTCTGTGACCCGAGGCTGAGGGTAAGTTCTGTGACCCGAGGCTGAGGGTAAGTTCTGTGACCCGAGGCTGAGGGTAAGTTCTGTGACCCGAGGCTGAGGGTAAGTTCTGTGACCCGAGGCTGAGGGTAAGTTCTGTGACCCGAGGCTGAGGGTAAGTTCTGTGACCCGAGGCTGAGGGTAAGTTCTGTGACCCGAGGCTGCGGGTAAGTTCTGTGACCCGAGGCTGGGGGTAAGTTCTGTGACCCGAGGCTGAGGGTAAGTTCTGTGACCCGAGGCTGAGGGTAAGTTCTGTGACCCGAGGCTGGGGGTAAGTTCTGTGACCCGAGGCTGAGGGTAAGTTCTGTGACCCAAGGTTGGGGGTAAGTTCTGTGACCCGAGGTTGGGGGTAAGTTCTGTGACCCGAGGCTGAGGGTAAGTTCTGTGACCCAAGGCTGAGGGTAAGATCTGTGACCCGAGGCTGAGGGTAAGTTCTGTGACCCGAGGCTGAGGGTAAGTCCTGTGACCCAAGGTTGGGGGTAAGTCCTGTGACCCGAGGCTGAGGGTAAGTTCTGTGACCCGAGGCTGAGGGTAAGTTCTGTGACCCGAGGCTGAGGGTAAGTTCTGTGACCCGAGGCTGAGGGTAAGTTCTGTGACCCGAGGCTGAGGGTAAGTTCTGTGACCCGAGGCTGAGGGTAAGTTCTGTGACCCGAGGCTGAGGGTAAGTTCTGTGACCCGAGGCTGAGGGTAAGTTCTGTGACCCGAGGCTGAGGGTAAGTTCTGTGACCCGAGGCTGAGAGTAAGTCTGGTGACCCGGGGCTGAGGGTAAGTTCTGTGACCCGAGGTCGGGGGTATCGCAAGGATAACGTTATGCTGATGCCCAACCTCTGCTCTCTTCTCTACAAATATATACAAACATTGTAGGACATAAGTTGTGTTGTTGATGAAAATTTGCCATTCACCTGTCATTGTCACATCATAGTGTTCCTCGGGTCAGGGAACACTCGAGGAGCTACGAGGGCGCAGGACGCCTGCAGGGGGCTTGGGGAAGCCCCAGGTAAGTGAAACACCCCCCCGGGATTAAGGTTCACTTTAAATGCTTCCAGGGATGGAGATGTCCTGACTGGATGTGGCTCGGAGTTCCAAAGTGTAGGGGCAACATGACTGAAGGTTCTGATTCAAAGGTTTTGAGTTGGATTCTGGGGGTGACCAAAATAATGATTAGATCCCTTTGATCTAAGATTGTGGGGGGTGAGATGCAGTTGCACAAGTCCTTCAGGTATCCAGGGCCAATCCAACGTCAATATACAGTATAGATATAGGAAGTGTTTGTGATGCTAAAGCCAGGATATTTATTGTAAAAGTGTATCCTTAATAGTGTACTGCATTCTACAATATGTCACTACAGGGTCTATTTAAGTTATCAAAACTATTTGAAAAGTATCAGTAAACTTTTTTTTTTTTTTTTAAGTTGTAACGTGTATCCAATCAGATGATTGTCAGAAGTGTGTATGGGGGATTATCGAGCGGAACAGCAGAATGGTCTGTCACCAGAAGCCAGAAGAGCGTCGCCTCATCTCTCCCCACCTTACGCTCCTCTTTAATTTAAAAGTTGAGCCGCGACGTCTCGCCTGCAGAACTCACACGGGGTTACTTTCCGCTGGTTTTTGGAGCAGATGCAATCTAACGCAAATCAAGCATAGTGGAGGTTTTAGAATTGCAGTTGTCATCCAAGCAGACATGGAAAAGAGATGTTCAAATTTAAAAAACAAAATTTCTGCTTTTTGGATGAGGAGTCGGGATGTCGTCAGGGAAAGAAATCCCCTCACCTTGCTACGCGACCGACCTGGGGGAACGTGGGAGTCTGGAACAAAACGGGGGCTGAGCTAGATTATAAAAGCTTAAAGAGGAACTTTAGCGAAAAAGGGGGAACAAAAAGAAATCAATACATTGCAAAGTGAGAAGCTAAAAATTGAAGAGAGATCAGGAAATTATTGATATTCACTATATCCTGGTTGCAGGGGCGTAACAATAGACCCTGCAAGGGATGCCCACGCAGGGGGAGCCAGAAGCCACAGGGGGCCCGTGGGGGGAAAAGTTTGAGAGACTGACAGCAAAGGGCATGGAGAAAAAAAAAACTATTCTGCTCTCACACCATTGTTATATTGACTGCATGTGTCCACCACACAGATAAGGAATCGTACACACTTTGGAATTTGTACACTGTCCCTGCTCCCTAGGGTTTGTAAAAAACATCTGTCTCACACTGCAGCTAAGTTCTGATGACTTCGTGTACAACCTTACAAACAAAGGAGTCACATTTTGAAAAAAAGTTGTAGACTTTCCCTTTTCAGCAAAAAGATTCCTAGATTCTTATCACACAGGCTAATGACCTTATGGCCTCTGAATACTTTTACAACAATGAAGTGGATATTGATGTCTTACTGTTGCTGCTTCATTGAGAGCTTGTTGTCTCAACTCAATGAAGTCCAAGTTCTTGTAATAACAGTATCAATCAGAGACATTCTGAATGTTTTGCCAAAGTTACAGTGAATACTATATCTTATGTTCAGCATGTCATTGTTGTTCCTCCATATAGCATGTGCTCTCATGTAGTAAAATAATACGGCTGTATGTGTATGTATGTACTGGGAGCAGAGCTGCAACCAGGGACTTGTCGGCTGCAAGGGGCTGGAGGAAGCCCCGTGTACGTAGATCTGGGGGTAGCATAGATTGCCTAACGCTTCCTTTAAGTCTAAGTGTTGTTATCTGCATGGGTAAAACACATTGGTCCGGTTTTCCTGTGCAGAAAGCGAGGGGGGTGGGGGGCATCCAAAGTTTTGCGGGGGGGGGGGGGGCATCCAAAGTTTCGCAGGGGGCCCAGTGATGTCTAGTTATGCCCCTGCCTGATGGTAATTTGTTCATGTTGTTTGATCCACAATGAGTCTGCTGGTCATCATCTTTACTACTGGCAGACATAAAAAAAAACTAGACTGCACCAACTGCCATCATTTATAACCACACCCCCTAACAATGCAATAGGCTAAAAGGTTGTTTTTTTATAGAAATACATACTGTATGCACAGAGAGAGATACTCCCACAATGCAACAAGGTCACACAGTAAACTGGTCCTGACATCACACTGTAGGAGGGGTTTCACCACAACATCAGCCATACAGACCACCCTGATAATCACTTTGTGAAAAGGAAAAGATTTCTCCTGGGAAAGGGGGTATCAGCTACTGATTGGGATAAACTTCAATCCTGCGTTACAGTTCCTAAGCTATGTACACACAGGAAAAATGTTGCCCAAAATGATCTTTCCTGATGGTTGCAGGTGACAGTTTATCTCCAATCAGTGTACAGATAAGGTGCTTAAAGTGTACCAGTGATCTCGTATATTAACCACTTGAGGACCGCAGTGTTAAACCCCCCTAAAGACTAGGCTATTTTTCATTAAATTGGCCATTGCAGCTTTAAGGCCAAGCTCCAGGGACACATGACACAGCACACAAGTGATCCCCACCCCCCTTCTCTCTGTTGGTGGGGTCTGATCGCCCCCCAGATGCAATGCGTTTCGCAGGTGTATTCCTGCTTCCTCAGGCAATAACAAATAGGAGTACACGCAGTACAGTCTCAAGGTCAGAATAAGGTCAGAATAAGCGACTCTACTTCAAGGAGGCGAGTCCACCACCACCTCCTGAGGAATTTTAAACTTTTTAGTACCTTTTATCCTGCTGGCGCCTCTGTTCACTCTTATATTACCAATATCCACCCCTGGTGGAGGGGTTGATCCCCATCTCTTTTTTCCTGATCTACAGAGAGCGTCTTTTAATCCTGAGTGAGGACAGGTCTAATCTCCTCACCTGCCTGTACAGTGGTTACCTAGGAGGTAACCCACTTTTGTGAGTATATACACTATATACTTTTCCATTCCAACCTATTGTTTTGCTTACTACACTATATTGGGCTCTCGGTGTCCCCACTTTTGTTTTTTTTAACTATTATACACCCCCCCGCCAGCCAATCCCTGTGATCAGCTGTCATAGGCTTCAGCCTATGACAGCCGATCACCTCTCTGCCTCTGGAGGGGACAGCCGTGTCACACGGCTGTCCCCAGTACAGTGGTCGCCGCTCGGAGACTGAAGGCGGCGCTCCCCTCACCAAGCAGGAGATGTGCACGCAGCCTGCGCGCGATCTCCTGCAAAACAGAGCCCCAGGACTTTACGCCGATCTGCATTAAGCGGCCCTGGGGCTGCCGCCGTGGCCACGCCCATCGGCATGACGTGGTCGGCTAGTAGTTAAAGATTTTATATTTACCTGTTACCACACTGTTCTCCCGTGGTCTGCCGTTCAGAAGCGATCAGCCCCAGGAATTGGCTCAGTCGGGTCCAGTCTGGGTCTTCTACGCATGTATGGACCTCCCATGCAGGCGCAGTAGACCCGCAACTGAGCCAATTCCTGGGGCTGATCGCGGCTAAACAGCAAACGGGAAGAAGCCCCCGGGTAAGTATCACATCTTTAATGTATGAGGTCTCTGGTACATTTTAACTCCCTTCTAAGCAGCCCATTGTTTTTTTATGGAGATGGGAGGGGAGGGTGGGGAAAAGTAGGAGCTAAAATATCGGTCAGCTGAGTATTAACTGTCGAGGGACACATGTTAGAGTTTCATCCAATCACCAACAATCATTTTAAATGAAAAAAAAAAAACAACAAAAAAAACCTGTGGGTCTAGCTCATTACTAAAGCTGCCCATACACGTATTTTCCTGTTCAATTCCTGGAAGATTTGATTGATATACTGTGAATCGGTATCCCAAAAATTTCTGGATGAAAGTTCTTCAATCAGGGGCCAGTCTGGAGTGGCGGTAGATAGATGGCCCATAGTGTTGTACTGCATTGGACAGTGCAACACTGCAGTTGGTTCAAGTTTCAGTAGGTTTCCTGCCGGAATCCATTGACTGTGTGTGTTAGGAATCGATTCCTTTCAGAGAGGAATCAACTGTTTTGGCACATCAGGGGACGATCTACAAGTGTATGGCCAGCTTTACAGTTCACAGCGTCAGTCCAAAACATTCACTGCTGTTTCTGAATTTTGCATAAACACCAGGAACTCGTTATAGCCCCCTGCGTTGCTGGGGAAAGAATCTGAGTGCTTTATGGACATAACCAAGCAGCAGGAGAATTTCCGGACTAGCTCTGTGATCCGTAATAACTGGAAAGGAGTTACCTGTAATTGTTATGGCAAATATTGCAAATATCATTACTTCTATCTTCGGGGAATTTCGCTATAAAACTGATCGGCCAACGTTTTACACTGAGCAGCGTGGCGGATCTTTAAAGTGAACCTGAAGTGAGTACAAGTATTTAAAACTAGCTGATTGCCCGGTGTTGCCCGGGTATGTATTTGGCTGGTGTTGGCTCCGCCCACTTTTTCTAACCCTAACACACAATTACTCAATTACCAAGTTTGTGAGCTTTGCGGTCTTTGGCATCAATAATTTGCATTGAAATGAAACAAATCTGATTGGCTGTTTGTGGCTCCACCCCCTTTTCTGAATTTGAACCCCAGTCACCCAATGACCGACTGAACCAGGTTTGAGGCCTGTGCCATTAACAGTGCAAAAATGGCAGCAATTAAATATTCCTCTTGAAAATCAATAGGTGAATTTTTGATTGGCTTTTGTAGGCTCCACCCACTTTTCTGAATATTAATAACAGTCACCAACTGTGCAACGTTTGAGAACCCTACCATTAACAGTGTAAGAATGGCTGCAGTTTTCATTTTTCCAGAGAAATTTGTATTTGCCCTCCACCCACTTTTTGGTTATGGGGATAAAAAGTATCCTATACTTTATTCCAGGTAATGTACTATGTGTGTGCCAAATTTCATTCAAATCCGTTCAGCCATTGTTGTGTAATTGAGTAACAAACATCCAAACTTTCACATGTATAATATTAGTGAGATGTACCTGCAAATGAATATTACATACTTACCTTGTCAGTTCCCCTCAGAAGCTAACCATTTTCTTTTTACGACTATTCTTTCCAGTTCTGACTAGATTTTCTCAGAACTGAAATAGATCAGTTGCTGTCAGTTATATATCAGTTGATGTCAGTTATAACTAAAAGGAAAACTGATGAGCAAGGTAATGTCCATGTTTTCCTATGGCTCAAGTGGCCGATAATACAATTTAACAGTGTGCTGACCAGGAAGCGGTTATGGGGTAATGGCCATTATCAAAATGGAGGACGGAGAATTCCATTGATCACAGTGGACAAATGGGACGCAGGACAGGAGAAAGAGATTGAGGAGTAGACTACACGGGAGGTAAGTATGACGTGTGGATGTTTATTTTGAGTTTTAATTTTCAGTTTAGGTTTGCTTTAAGCTCCGGTGACACCTATTTTCGATGCAGCCATGATTTTCTCTCGTTTTCCCGCCGCCGCCGAGCGTTCTGCATGATTACAAGAGCTCTGTTTTGACCTTCTGCTACAATAAAGTAGAATCAGATTAGAGTTAACTAGAAAATGTCAAATATGTTGTGTCATAAAACGGAATCATCTTCTGCCGTAGCATCTGTCATTAGATTATGGTAATTCAAACAAACCAGAAAAAAATAAAATAAAATAAAAAAAATTGAGCAGGGCCTGTCGCTGGCGATGAGGGCCGCAGCGGCTGGCTTTGGATTTTTCCAATATGAGAGGCGCTAACATAGCAGAAAATGGTCTTTGCAGAAATTGGCTTTCAAAGAAAAAAAAAAGTATTAAAGGCTTTGGTTTCTCAAGTCAGCAATTTATAAAGTAATTGAATGCAAGCGAAGCAGCATAATGATCCTCAAATCTGGAAAAAGAGGGGGAACGGACTTTGTCAGGCATGCTAATTCAGGATTAAATGAATTTTTTTCTATCTTTTTACGCCTCTACATAATATTCATTTACTTGTCGGAAAATAAATACAGAAAAGCAGGAGGGGAAAAAAGATGAAATGACGGCATCATCCGCTGTTATGCCTTACCTGGGCGGAATATTAAGAGGGCGACGCTGGCAAACGGCGGCCCAAACCGGAGAGAAAATGTCCATAGCGGGGGAAATGGTCTCTGCCCTCCTGCAATACACTATGGCCTCAATTCACTAAGCTTATCTCCTGTCTTTAATAACTCTTCTAGAGTTGTTACCATGGTGATAAGGCATGTAGTATTCAGGAAACATTTTACCTCAGGCAAGCCTAAAGTTACCTCTTCTGTCTTTAAATTAACTCTCCAATCCTTAAAATAACTCCAGAGTTAAAGACAGGCTGTTTATTAACTGCATGTGAAAATAACTACAGAGGAGGTAAATTAACTACAGAGGAGGTAAATTAACTACAGGAGAGGTAACTTAAGGAATGAAGAGGTAAGATAACTCTCTCACGTGTGGAGGTAAGTTTTCTCTTGCCTTATTATCTCCAGAATGATCTTAGTGAATTGAGGCCTTTATCTGTTCAGCCACCAATTAAAGCGGGATTGTCACCATAAAAATCAAATTTCAACAGCAACTGATCTGAGTGCATTAAGTGATAAAGATGCTAATCCTGCATTCAAAACTTTTCCTGCTGTTATGGTTTGGAGATATCACATACCTTAGGAGCACTGGCCCTTTAATTGCCATTGCCAAACAGTTGCATGCTGTTTTTTTTTTATCTATAATAAATTCCTCATATTTCCTTTATTTTTTCTAATGACATTAGACAGTGAATTTCCTAGTATAGACCTCAGTGGGAGTGTCTGAAGACTCTGGGAGGAGGGCGGGTAACGAATACACAATTAACAAGAGGAGAAAAAAAGAGTGAGGGAGGAAATGATGTCAGGATTAACTTCATTCAAAGGTGGCCAAGATGGAAACCGCCTAGAATAGGATTCTCTGCTTTTCCTTTATAAAATTCACAGGAGTCATAAGGTGGACAGTGCAATACATCTGCTATGTAAGTAGAACTAGTATTTATCTACTTATACTGTATGTGTTTTTTTTATTTCTAGGTTAGCATGGGTGTCACTTGTTTTTTAAATTGAAAGTGAAATTATGTGATAAATAAATCCCACCTGGATATTTAAACTTACTAGAAGAAGAAAAAAAAGACAGGTCCTCCCTTTATTAAAGGAGAACTGTAGTGAGAGGTATATAGAGACTGCCATATTGATTTCCTTTTAAGCAATACCAGTTGCCTGGCTATCCTCGGTTGCTTGCTGATCCTTTGTCTCTAATCCTTTTAGCCATAGCCCCTGAACAAGCATGCGTCAGATCAAGTGTTTCTGACATTTTTGTCAGATCTGACAAGCTGCATGCTTGTTTCTGGTGTGATTCTGCAGGCAGATAGCTCTGCAGGGCTGCCAGGTAACTGGTATTGCTTAAAAGGAAATCAATATGGCAGCCTCCATCTACCTTTCACTACAGTTCTCCTTTAAGAACTTTTTGGTAATATTGAGTAGGGCCTATATTAGGAACTCTATACTAATACTGGATAGGGTCTACTTTTATCAGGAACATCAGTAGAGTATTGTACCGTGTTAGCCATTAAAACATCTCGCTTTTATTGGGAACACTTGGTAGTTTGAAAGGCAATTTTATTGACAAACTTTGAAAATATAATTGAGGCGAATGACCCACTACAAAGCGCAAATCGCAATAGCAATCGCTAGTGCTTTGTGATAGCGTTTAGCAAGCGATTTTGGAAGCGGTTTCGCTGCTCCTATACAAAACATTACAATGTTTCGCTGCTCCTATACAAATCGCAGGACAAAATGCTGCATGTCCTGCAATTTGCTTAATCGCAATCGCTGTAGTGGAATCTGTCCCAGCCATTTACATTGGCAGAGCGTTTAGGGAAAACGCTAGCGATTGAAAGTGGTCCCTAAACGCTCAAAAAACACTCTAGTGGGTCTTAGCCCTTACACCTGGAACCCACTAGGAGAGCTTTTCTGAGAGCTTTGTGATTTGAAAGCTCTTGCCAATGTAATGCTATGGGTGTTATTGGTTCAAGCCCACCCAGGCATGGCCTTGCCTTTTGTGTTCAACAGTTGTCCGAAGAGAACTCCAGATAGCCAGGTAGATTCATCTCTCTCTCTCTCTCTCTCTCTCTCTCTCTCTCTCTCTCTCTCTCTCTCTCTCTCTCTCTCTCTCTCTCTCTCTCTCTCTCTCTATGGTACATGCTAGGCTGGCTTCAGCATGTAGCATTGTAGTGTGTTGTGTTGTGGTATAATGGTTAGGATAGCAGCCTACCGTGCACTAGACCTGGGTTCGATTCCTGGCCAATGTATGTGAGTTGGCTTTTGACATCCTACAAATCCCTAAGCAAGCTCATTTTTCTTTTGGATATAATATAATGGTACATGCTAGGCTGGCTTCAGCATGTAGTGGTGGTATAGTGGTGAGGAGAGCTGCCTACCAAGCACTAGACCTGGGTTCGATTCCCGGCCAATGTATGCGAGCTGACTTTTGAAATCCTATAATTCCCTGGAAGACAAGACCCGGGAGGAGAGAAACAGTAAGGGAGGGAGGAGGGAGGAGAAAAAGGACTAAGGGAACAGTCAATAGGTTCTATGGGCTACCATATAGTATAAATAAGGTTCCATTTGCGATTACTTTAATTTTTCCGTCTGAATCTGGAATTCCATGGAATTTTGCAAAAATCCGGCGGAATTTTATAGCGACGGAATTAGGGGCTGGCGGAATCCCCGAATTCCGGCGGAACGGAATTTGCTCTTTCCGATCATGCCTACTGGGGCCATATGCAATTAACTTTTTCTCCTGAGTTTTCTCCAAGGAGATCATTTTCACACCTTGTCATAAAATGATTTTTGAACCACCAGCAAGCAGGAAAATACTCAACGTAATTTTGATAGCACCTTTTCAACACTTTTTGGGCACTTCTTCAATTAGTAAAATTCCTAAAAGTTATTTTAAAGAGAATATGAACATTATTTCCAATTAGTATGGGATTAGTGATGAGAGAGTGAGATTTTTAAATTCAATCCCCCAAACGATGTCATGGCAAATTCGTGCCGTATTCAAAGCTAAAGGCGGTGTAACGAAATATTAGAGCGTGTGACCTTTTTATTTCGTTTGGACAGGCAGCTTATTTTGGCACTTGAGCATTTTTGCGTTTGATTTTGTACTTTCCCCTTCCATGTCTGAAAAATAAAGTTCACGATGAAGAACAAAAATATTTACCAGACACGGTGGGCATGGAGGGAAATGAATCCACCGTTTCCAGGCAGCAGGTGAGCCGCGAGAAGAAAGTGTTTTTGGCTTTGCCCATTGACCGTGTAGCATACCGCCAGCTGATGCAGAGGTGAAGGAGTTAATTAACGGCGCTGTTATCTCACAAGCACTTCAGGAAAATGGCTATTGACATTTAAAAGCTTGCCTCGCCATTGTTTTAATTCCGCAGTTTAGAGCAAGCCGATTGTCCACAACCACTTGTAAAAATAATTGGCGAGTGCGTATTCATGTCGCCTCCAACCCGATTTCCAATTACGAGGCCTCCAGCGCTAACCTTTTGTTTGGTTGCTGCGAAAGGGTAGCGGCTTAATTAATCAAACAGTTTTTTTGTGATTTACACATCAGTAAAGTGTCTTGTCCTTAATAAAAAATTCCCATAATTTACGGCGTCCTCACCGCAGCACTTCGGCAGATTCACTTGGGGCGTCCGCCTCGTTTTTGTTTATTTTCTCTATCCTGAATGAGGGTTTTTATACAAGATCCTCAATTTCCCCATGCAAATATGACCTTTATGTCGGCGTCGGTGGAAGTAAAGAGCATTAGGAGCGCATGATGGCGCGCTGACCGCTGCTAGAACAAAATCCGATATTCATTATTGGAGGGAGGTCGCTGACATTGGAAAACGTTGCAATATCCCCACTTGGTCTCTCGCTAGGAGGAGACCCTGATAAGACAATCTGTCCCCCCACCCCCCATCCCTGTTACACACACATATCAAATACATAAAACACAATCTGGCCCTGCACAAACTATGACATTGGGGTCTCCCTGACACCCCCTCTCCCCGTAAGGTAAGCGGCATTAGGTGGCCCCATTGTTTTCGGAAAATCACCCCCACCCGGTAAGTGAAAACATGTGACCCCTCCGGTTATGACATTCCCCATGGGGTCCCATAGCTGACTAACAGACACCCTCAAGACACCCACCAATTGAATTGCGGTTCCCCAAGGAAACGTCAGCCCTGGCAGGAAGTGCTCTCTGGCTGTAACTAAGCAACGGCTAAGGATTACACTCTACGGGACACTGGGAACCTTGAAAACAGTACAGGGCATACTGGGATACACTACCACAGTATACTGGAAATCTGAAATACACTACAAACCTGGAATACACTACAGGGGCACCCAGAAATGCTAAAATACACTACACGGGTACAGGAAACATGGAATACAATACCGAGACACTAGAATCCTGGAATACACTACAGGGGACACTAGAATCCTGGAATACACTACAGGGGACACTAGAATCCTGGAATACACTACAGGGGACACTAGAATCCTGGAATACACTACAGGGGACACTCAGGGCCGGATTTGAACATTTTACTACCCAAGGCCCACTGTCACGAAGCCCGTTTCTTCCTTCCCCTCAACCGCCCTGTCCTGTATACCACCCACTCTGTGTACTCCCCCTGTCCCGTTTCTTCTCCTGGTCCTGTGCTCACATTTTCTGTTCCCCCATCCTGTTTACTTCCCCCATTCTGTGCTGTGCTTAGGGGGTGCTCCATTGCTTTCCCCTGTGTAAGCAGGGCGGCCGCGGACTGGGTTCATGACTGCTGTGATTTATGTTTGGCAGTTTACCTTCCTTAGTGTGCCAGCCCGCTGCCCGCCCCTTGCTTTCTGGTGCCCTAGAGACCATGGCTTTGCCTCAAATTCGGCTATGGGGACACTAGAAATCTGGAATCTTCTATAGGGGATACTGGAATGCTAGGATAGACTACATGGATACTGGAGTGCTAGAATACACTACAGGGACACCAAAAACTTGTGATACGCCACAGAGGACACTTTAAACATGGAATACATTACAGTGGATACTAGAATGCTAGGATACACTACAGGAACACTGGAATACTAGGATACCCTACAGGGACACTGGAATGCTAGGGTACACCACAGGGACACTGGAATGCTAGGGTACACCACAGGGACACTGGAATGCTAGGATACACCACATGGGCACTGGAATGCTAGGATACACCACGGGGACACTGGAATGCTAGGGTACACCACAGGGACACTGGAATGCTAGGATACACTACAGGGACACTGGAATGCTAGGATACACCACAGGGACACTGGAATGCTAGGATACACTACAGCAACACTGGAATGCTAGGATACACTACAGGAACACTGGAATGCTAGGATACACCACATGGGCACTGGAATGCTAGGATACACCACAGAAACACTGGAATGCTAGGATACACTACATGGGCACTGGAATGCTAGGATACACCACGGGGACACTGGAATGCTAGGATACACTACAGGAACACTGGAATGCTAGAATACACTACAGGAACACTGGAATGCTAGGATACACTACAGGAACACTGGAATGCTAGGATACCCTACAGGGACACTGGAATGCTAGGATACACCACAGGGACACTGGAATGCTAGGATACACTACAGGAACACTGGAATGCTAGGATACGCTACAGGAACACTGGAATGCTAGGATACACTACAGGAACACTGGAATGCTAGGATACACCACATGGGCACTGGAATGCTAGGATACACCACGGGGACACTGGAATGCTAGGATACACTACAGGAACACTGGAATGCTAGGATACACCACAGAAACACTGGAATGCTAGGATACACTACATGGGCACTGGAATGCTAGGATACACCACGGGGACACTGGAATGCTAGGATACACTACAGGAACACTGGAATGCTAGGATACACCACAGAAACACTGGAATGCTAGGATACACCACAGGGACACTGGAATGCTAGAATACACTACAGGAACACTGGAATGCTAGGATACACTACAGGAACACTGGAATGCTAGGATACCCTACAGGGACACTGGAATGCTAGGATACACCACAGGGACACTGGAATGCTAGGATACACTACAGGAACACTGGAATGCTAGGATACGCTACAGGAACACTGGAATGCTAGGATACACTACAGGAACACTGGAATGCTAGGATACACCACATGGACACTGGAATGCTAGGATACACCACAGGGACACTGGAATGCTAGGATACACTACAGGAACACTGGAATGCTAGGATACACTACAGGAACACTGGAATGCTAGGATACACCACAGGAACACTGGAATGCTAGGATACACTACAGGGACACTGGAATGCTAGGATACACTACAGGAACACTGGAATGCTAGGATACACCACAGGAACACTGGAATGCTAGGATACACTACAGGGACACTGGAATGCTAGGATACACTACAGGAACACTGGAATGCTAGGATACACCACAGGAACACTGGAATGCTAGGATACACTACAGGGACACTGGAATGCTAGGATACACTACAGGGACACTGGAATGCTAGGATACACTACAGGGACACTGGAATGCTAGGATACACTACAGGGGCACTGGAATGCTAGGATACACCACAGGGACACTGGAATGCTAGGATACACTACAGGGACACTGGAATGCTAGGATACAGTACAGGGACACTGGAATGCTAGGATACACCACAGGGACACTGGAATGCTAGGATACACTACAGGGACACTGGAATGCTAGGATACACTACAGGAACACTGGAATGCTAGGATACACCACATGGACACTGGAATGCTAGGATACACCACAGGGACACTGGAATGCTAGGATACACTACAGGAACACTGGAATGCTAGGATACACCACAGAAACACTGGAATGCTAGGATACACCACAGGGACACTAGAAATCTGGACTACACTACAGGGGCCACTTTAAAGCTAGAATATACTACAAGGGACACTGCAAAGTCAAGATATTTACAGGGGACCCCCGACTGCTGGGGCACATGTGGACACACACACAGTACACACAGTAATCATGCACACTGTACACAAACACACACACAGTGTCAGTGATGTCAGGCTACAACCTCTGCTCTCCTATCTCCCACTAGCCATGGCACCACATCTGGTCATCTCTTCTCCTCCTAACAGCAGCGATCAGTAGCTGGAAAAAATGGTGGCGGCAGACATTAAAGAATATCATGCGGTAATTTTGGAAATGGCGTCCTTTGCATTCAAGCTCTGAATTTACAATATATACACAAGCCAGTATCCAAAGATGCCATGAATTAGTTTATATCCCGATTGTATTGTACTCTGCAGGTGGGGTGGTGGCCCTTGGGGAAGGCCCATGTGGGCTTCTTCTTCCTGGCAAATGGCAATATGACCATTTCCACCTGAGCACATCTATACCGCCTTCAACAATTCCTTCTGATACATTTGCGGTGTCCTGGTCAACCGAAGCCACAGTCCAGCCTTCTGCTATAAAAGCAGCTCTGTGGACGTGTGACCCCTGTGTCTACTGTCTGCTCCCTTCTCCTCCTCTCTATATCCCTGCACATAGCCCCAGCTCTGTGGACGTGTGACCCCTGTGCAGGTCTACTGTCTGCTCCCTTCTCCTCCTCTCTATATCCCTGCACATAGCCCCAGCTCTGTGGACGTGTGACCCCTGTGCAGGTCTACTGTCTGCTCCCTTCTCCTCCTCTCTATATCCCTGCACATAGCCCCAGCTCTGTGGACGTGTGACCCCTGTGCAGGTCTACTGTCTGCTCCCTTCTCCTCCTCTCTATATCCCTTCGCCTAGCCCCAGCTCTGTGGACGTGTGACCCCTGTGCAGGTCTACTGTCTGCTCCCTTCTCCTCCTCTCTATATCCCTGCACATAGCCCCAGCTCTGTGGACGTGTGACCCCTGTGCAGGTCTACTGTCTGCTCCCTTCTCCTCCTCTCTATATCCCTGCACATAGCCCCAGCTCTGTGGACGTGTGACCCCTGTGCAGGTCTACTGTCTGCTCCCTTCTCCTCCTCTCTATATCCCTTCGCCTAGCCCCAGCTCTGTGGACGTGTGACCCCTGTGCAGGTCTACTCTCTGCTCCCTTCTCCTCCTCTCTATATCCCTGCACATAGCCCCAGCTCTGTGGACGTGTGACCCCTGTGCAGGTCTACTGTCTGCTCCCTTCTCCTCCTCTCTATATCCCTGCACATAGCCCCAGCTCTGTGGACGTGTGACCCCTGTGCAGGTCTACTCTCTGCTCCCTTCTCCTCCTCTCTATATCCCTTCGCCTAGCCCCAGCTCTGTGGACGTGTGACCCCTGTGCAGGTCTACTGTCTGCTCCCTTCTCCTCCTCTCTATATCCCTGCACATAGCCCCAGCTCTGTGGACGTGTGACCCCTGTGCAGGTCTACTGTCTGCTCCCTTCTCCTCCTCTCTATATCCCTGCACATAGCCCCAGCTCTGTGGACGTGTGACCCCTGTGCAGGTCTACTGTCTGCTCCCTTCTCCTCCTCTCTATATCCCTGCACATAGCCCCAGCTCTGTGGACGTGTGACCCCTGTGCAGGTCTACTCTCTGCTCCCTTCTCCTCCTCTCTATATCCCTGCACATAGCCCCAGCTCTGTGGACGTGTGACCCCTGTGCAGGTCTACTGTCTGCTCCCTTCTCCTCCTCTCTATATCCCTTCGCCTAGCCCCAGCTCTGTGGACGTGTGACCCCTGTGCAGGTCTACTCTCTGCTCCCTTCTCCTCCTCTCTATATCCCTTCGCCTAGCCCCAGCTCTGTGGACGTGTGACCCCTGTGCAGGTCTACTGTCTGCTCCCTTCTCCTCCTCTCTATATCCCTTCGCCTAGCCCCAGCTCTGTGAGCGTGTGACCCCTGTGCAGGTCTACTCTCTGCTCCCTTCTCCTCCTCTCTATATCCCTTCGCCTAGCCCCAGCTCTGTGGACGTGTGACCCCTGTGCAGGTCTACTCTCTGCTCCCTTCTCCTCCTCTCTATATCCCTTCGCCTAGCCCCAGCTCTGTGGACGTGTGACCCCTGTGCAGGTCTACTGTCTGCTCCCTTCTCCTCCTCTCTATATCCCTTCGCCTAGCCCCAGCTCTGTGGACGTGTGACCCCTGTGCAGGTCTACTGTCTGCTCCCTTCTTCTCCTCTCTATACCCCTTCGCCTAGCCCCAGCTCTGTGGACGTGTGACCCCTGTGCAGGTCTACTCTCTGCTTCCTTCTCCTCCTCTCTATACCCCTGCACATAGCCCCAGCTCTGTGGATTTATCTAGTATCAATTACGGTGTACTTATAAATAATATCATTATTCCGTAATTAGCGCCGGGGATGTTAATCGCAGCAGATGGACATTAGCAATGGGCGATAATTAGGACGTTTATCTAAGTGGCTCTGATGACTGGAAGAAGAATTATTACTGCTCCTTTTTCTGCCGTAAAATCGCATTATATCAAAGCGAGTGTCCACCATCTACTCATTAAGCTATTTAGGTGTTTTTAGACCTAATGTGAGAATAACTGATATTATCTTGGTAAGGCTCGAGTCCCAATGTAACGGGAGGTTCCATATCCGTACTGTGAGGATCTGCCACCATTCTGAAGTCCATCGGTGCCAATTATAGCGAAAATTCTACCTGGTGGGATTGTCTGTTGTTGGAATGGGGAGGACTAAATGGACATGTTAAAGCTCAAGTGAACTGGGTCATGGAAAACCATTGTCGCCTTGTCCCGTCTTGCGCCTGTGCAGGTATGTGGCTGCACACACCTCTCCAGCAAGCCCTTCTCAAAGAGGTTCAGGGGGTCCTAGAGCTGAAACCACATGGTGGAGGGAAGCTGGGAAAACCTCTAGATTATCGAGAGGCTTCCCTCCACTAAGGGGAGTACCCATTTAGTGTAGCAGTTGAAAAGGGCGCAAGACTTGTCCCATTGAAAAGTGCGTTCACTATTTTAGCAGGCGACCTTTTCAACAGGACGACGGGGGAGCGTGGCAAGTTAAGGCTGGATTTGCACTTAGATGCATTGAGTTGCAGCTTGCTTCTTTTCAATGGGATGCAACTCGACGCAACTCAACGCAATGCCTAAGTGTGAATCCAGCCTATGTATTGGAGGGGGGGGGGGGGGGGGGCTTTGGGCTAAGGCTAGTTGTGCATGTCTGGGGGGGGGGGGGGGTTAAGGTATGTAGTCCACTAGGGGGAGGGGGGTTGTTTGTGTAAGAGTAGGGAAAGGTTAAATCATTCTAAAATATTTGTATATATTACTGGTATTTTACTATATTAATGAAGTAGTGGAATATTGGTAACAGGCCCGGATTTACCTCACAGGAGCCTATAGGCACAGATGTCCTGGCACCTTAGACTTTGCTCTCCACGAACCCCTACCGAACTGCTCCACAAGTGTGCTGCCTGTCCCAGCTCTTGCTTCTCCCTTACTTCCCTTGCCCATCATAGGTAGCTACAGGTGCTACTCAGTATTAGGTAGCCAGAAGAACTTCCGTATTAAGTAGCTAGAGGTGCCCCCGACTGAAGGGCACTCTCATCAGTGGAATGCCGAGAGCTGGGTGAGAAACCTCTCATCTACACTCATCAGGGCTCTGCATAGGGAAGGAGGTGCTTGGGGAGGGGAGTGAGCCGCCTTTCCATTATCAGCCGCCAGTAGGCAAGTGCCTACAGTGTCTTATGGTAAATGTACTGATATTCTACTACCTGCTATATCCTGCACCCTTTTCAGCAGGGGCCTTTATCAAATGTACATCCCATTTAGGGCACTTTATTCCTTACAATTACACTTGGCATGCATTTATTTGCACCTCTTAGAACATATCTCTTCTCCTAAGTCAGCACCACATTCCTGATGGACTTCATTGCGTTCCTAAGCCTCCTTCTCCTTTAAACGCTCCTCTCAGATGATTAGCATAACATAAATAATTATTCAGAGCTGAACAATGACTTTCAGGCGCTGGAATGCTGATTCTGGTTCTTCAGACAGCGGAGTTCCCATTATTTCACATCTACAACTTACACGGAAGGCTTTGAAGTGAGACATCTGGTAGGCCGCCCTCGTTACGATCTTCCTCCATCACAATTAACGTAATTTGACTAAACTAATAATGACTTAACAATAATTGGGTTCCGCCACGCTGTGATAATTCAGAGTATCTATATATCTCTATACGTATGTTCCTCCTCTTGGCAAACACCTTGGAACCGGCTGTCCTCGGAGTCCATACATCGGCACTTCCACAGAAAATGAAAGGGAGAAGAAGTCATAGTTCAGGCTGATCCTCATCTGCAATTCCGATGAGTCCGTTGCATAATTTGCCGCACTGTCACAGCGGCGTTTTTACTGGCCAATGTCATTATTCATCGGAGAGCCTGTTTAAAGACGTCGCGCATGGGTAAGATTCACCAGGCTATACTTTCATGGGAGGCACGTCTGTTCCTGCGAGTGAAGCCAGAGAGACCATCTTTATTCTGAGTAGGGTTCCTGGTGTAATGCAGAAATTATTCACAGGAATGCTTAACTGCCTTCTCCTTCTTTTATCTTATTGGTTGGTGGGTTTTAAGCATGGGCCGTGCTTCACTGGGAATCAAAGGCTGGGGGCCGGAAAGATTTGTCTGCGATCTGTCCACACGGGAGCAGCATGCTAGCAAGTAAGGATTAAAGCATGCCAGCAATCTAGCCAAGTAGCCAATTTTATCACCTGAGTTAGGCAAAAAATATCTAAAGCTCGGCATACAAACATCAATTTTGATCACCCAAATGGGCCCCACCAGCCAGCCATCATGCCCCCTTGTGCCCCCCTCCTCCCCCAAAAAAGTTGAAGCTGGAGCCGCCACTGGTTTTAGGCCAGGAGCACACTAGGCAGAATCACTAGCATTGCGGAAAACAATGTCGGATCATCCACTTTTGGACTCGGTGGACGTATGTCTTTTTTCAACCCAAATAACTATGTAACTATGTAACTTTTATAAACCTAGACAGTGGACTAGGGCCTGGATAGAGTCTATGGACTGGTGGACGCTAGCCCCCTCCAAATCTTACTAAAAAAGCCAGGGGACCATCAGTGGTGGGCAAAAACTGCTATTTTGCATTTCTTCTTAATCCTTTTCTGTTTTTTGCCCATAATAAAAGTCAATGGGCTGCATAAAAAATGCATATCTGTGCGTTTTACAATGTTGCTGGCTGCATATTTCTCAAAAACGTATGTAAAACGCACATAATGTATTTTAATGGAGTCGCAGAGGATGTGCGTTTTAGGCCTGGTGCACACCGAGCGGTTTTTGAAGCGTTTTCCAAACCGCTTCCACCTGTGAAAACGCTTGGCTAATGTATTTCAATGGGATGGTGCACACCAGCGGTTTGAGGTTTTTAGCAAACCACAAATGTGGCTCCTGCTGCACTTTTGCGGTTTGCAGAAGCGTTTCTGCCTCAATGTAAAGTATAGGAAAAGCTCAAACCGCTCTGAAAAACGCTATATCAGAGAGGTTTTCCAGGCGTTTTTGTTACAGCAGCTGTTCAGTAACAGCATTTACTGTAACAATATTTGTAATCTGCTACACAAAAACGCTCCAAAAACCGCTAGGCATGTGTAGAAAACCTCTCTAAACATGCCTAGAATCGCTCTGAAATCTGCTCCAAAAACCGCTAGCGGTTTTGGTGTGCACTGAGCCTTATTGCTTTTTACATGTGTTTTTAAAGCATTTTTATTAAATAAATATGATACTGTATTTTACTCCACTGAAAAAGGGAAAATATTGAAAAAACGTAAAATATAAATGCAGCAAAACCACGTGAAAGACACGCCCAAAAATGCAGAAACCAGGGATGGTTGTAGTCAGCCAACTTCGCTACGCTGAAACTACGCGTAGTTTTACGTAATTACGCTTCGCCAAACGACAGCTTAAAAATCAAATATTCGTTTAGTATGCATTTCGTAGACTACGCGTTAAAATACGCAATTACGCGTAGTGTGAAGCGTAGTGTATGCGGATGCTTATGCCCGTATGCAGAAAATTTTACGCATTAATTCCTCTTTAACTGTTTATACCAGTAACTGTTCTATGCGTACATTCCCCTTTCCAATGCATACATTTGTAAGCATGCAATCACACGTGGAAAATTAGAGCGAGTAGCGCATTCGCAGTTCACTATGCACTACACATGTCAACTACGCATAGTGGGCATAAGCTAAGCGTAGTTTTGAAACTTCACCTATGAACTACGATGCGTAGATGCGAACTACGATGCGTAAATTGGCACTGGCGTAGTTTCTGCTCATCCCTGGCAGAAACACACAAGGCTGAAAACTTATGGTTTTCTGCACTGCCTAGTGTGCTCCAATTTTTTAGGGGTGTTTTTTTTGCTTTTTTTCGTGAAAAGCTTTTTTGTTTTGTTTTTGTTTTAAGAGATGGGAGAAGATCAGAGATGTGGTAGAAACTAAGGTGCATTTAAACGGTCAAAGATTTTGATTACTTTAATTATCAGTCTGTGAGATACAATCAGTGTTGATCATAATCAGCTCATTACGATTACGCAAAATTTTGCGTACATTTTCGCATTCACGCTTATACATAGTTACGATTTGTAAATACAATTGATTTCGTAGTTATTCATAATTTCGCCTAAAATTTCACGTCATTTTCGCGTAACTCTGTGCCGACTTTGGCAGTGAATAGCAAATCCCCCGTACATGGTAGTGACACCAAAATTGCTACAGATGTTAAGGAGAATGGTGGGTACAGGTCAAAAAAAATTTCCACAGAATTTTCCAAAAAGACTTCATAGTTTTTGTGAAAATCAATTTAAAATAAATGCAAAAAAAAATGTTTTTGTTAAACAAAAATAAATTAAAAATATGTTTAAAAACCATTTTTCTTTGCATATTTAAAATAGATTTTCTCAAAAACTACAAAATCTTTTTGAAAAATTATTTTTTTTTGACTTGTACCCACTATTCTCCTTAACATATGTAGCCATTTTGGTAGCAATAGCATTTACAGGGGCTTTGCAATTAACCGCTAAAGTCGGCACACGATTTCACGAAATTCGCAAAAGTTACGCGGAAAATTACACAAAATGATGAATTATTACATAATATTGATATTATTACATATTAAATTAGAAATCATGGGGCCCTGTAGCAAAAATGTTGATTTGTCCACCCCCCAAAAAAATATAAGTCACCTTTGTGCCCGTCCAGTATATGTAGCCAGAGCACCACCAGTACAGGCATCAGTAGCAAAACTACAATTCATGGGCCCCCAGCAAAACTTTGATGGCGCCGCCCAATAGTCACACCCCTTCACATGCCTCCCCTTGATGTCCATCACGGCCTTGGGGCTCATCTCACAAGGGTCATACAACAAGTGTGTCCATCATGATCTGCATACCCATAACAAGTGTAACCACAAAACACCTGATCTGAAGTATAGTCCCCTGTATCAGAGGAAGGGAAGGTTAGTAGTTGGGGCCCCCCACAGCTCTGGGCCCCTCTGCAATCATAGGGGCTGCTCCTCTCTAGTAAGACCCCTGACAGGCATAGCTCCCAACTATCCCTTTTTCAGAGGGACAGTCCCTCTTTGGGAACTATTTCTGGACTCATGTACAGATCTATGTAATTATGTGTATTTTTTTACTTCAGATATGTGTATATTATACGCTAAATGTTATTTCTATTATGTAAATGTTTGTTTTTCATATATATATCAAATGTTAGAATTAAGACCTAATGATGATAGAGAGGACCAGTGTGTTCTGAATTTTAAAACTTTGTCTTTTTATTTTTTCTGGTGTAAGTGACTAAGGGTGTGGCCGGCCCATGATAAGGGGTGTAGCAAGAGTGTGTCTTAAAGTGCCCCATTCTCTTATCTCAAAAAGTTGGGAGGTACGCGTACAGGTAGTCAGAGGGGCCCCCAGTACCCAGTATTAGTAAGCAGAATGCTCCCCAGTATAGATAGGCAGAAGACACCTCCCACCAGTATCCCTCCCCTTTCCATAGAGCATTACATGCACTGTCCTGTCTCTACCCCCTCACATCTGCGCCCCCCCCCCCAATCCACCTTCTGTGTCCACCCCCCCCTTCCTCCGCCCCCAATTGGGTACATATAAACGTGCCATGGGAGTGATTTGGGTGTAGAAGAGTCCGCCCACACATTTTAATTTCGGCTGGCAAGACCCTGCTGTCTGTACACAGATTTATGTCTAGACTGGTGGATTAGATAAGGGGGAAAGATGGCCATCTTTAAGTGATCAAGATTCACAATGGTTTCACCCTGATATGTTTTTCCCGGAGATGGGAACGTAAAGCTGAAGGATATGGATATCAGGCTTCCGCTGGTGGCAATTTTTAGACTTTCATTTTAATTGGACGGATCATTTTCCCGGAGATTCCGGCGTGCCTGGAGAGCGTCTCGGCGTTGTTGTTGTCTTATGACATTCCGGAGATGATGTTATTTATTTTGAAGACGTCAGTTATCACATTATGTAGATATAGTCATAGCTGGCTTGTTTTAATTATTCTAACAAGGCGCGGGTTACTCTGAACACCTGTTAGGATGACAAGACCGCTTCCCCTGATTTATGCGCAACGTCGAGCACACATCCAGCTTGACAAATACGCTACAGGTTCTCCCTGAGAGTCATCTCCGCGACTTTCACTGACGTTGTCCGCTGGTGGCCACCGACGAAGCCCCAGCAACGACCTTGACTCGTTCTTCCGATAGACGTTTCTAGGATGAGTAGACGGCATGCTGCTTAATTGAGGTTTGTTTTTAGAACAATTGAACGTTGTTTATTTCCTGCTGGGGGCCCTGAGTCCAGCTTCAGGGGCATTCGGCGTTGGCTTACGCTAAACACAAGGTGTTTGAAGAGTAGTTTTATTTTACCGTAAAAAGTAGAAAGCAAAAAAAAAAAAAAACACAGGCTGTGAATGAAGATTTGTCCGCAGGTCTGGGGTTAAAGAAGCAGGGACAGCCATACTAGCCCTGGGGGAAAAAAATAAAATAAAAAAATAATATATATATATATATATATATATATATATATATATATATATATATATATATATATATATATATATATATATATATATATATATATATAGATAACTACTTGTTCTCCTTACATAACACATGTATTGTACTGTCCACGTATTGATTTCAGGGAATTTTCTATATTAAATAAAAAAATAAAAAAAAAGCTGTTCCAGGCATCTCCCATCTTTACTGCCTCTGACTGAAGCCATTCCTGATTGTAATTTCCTCCATTAGGCCCCATTCACACTTACAAAACGCTAGCGCTTTTGCTAGAGTTTTGCTCTGGCGTTTTTTGGCAATTAATGCCATTCGCACTTGGGGCGATTTCCTGGCGATCGCGATTAGCGCTTCTATAGCACTAAACACGATTGCCCGAAAAATCGCCTGAAAATGGTGCAGGATACAAATTTTTTTTGAGTGATTTGCGTTAATCGCCGGCGATTAATGCAAATCGCCCAAGTGAGAACAGGCCCATAGGTTGTTATTGCACTAGCGCTTTAAAACGCGCTAGCACTTGAGCGTTTTGCTGGAGTCACCGGCAAAACGCTCTAGTGTGAATGGGGCCTCACTCTTTTTTCTCCTAGAAACTGCACTGTCATATCTAGCTTGCTTTGTAAACACATGTGAGCACAGCATGGTTGGTATTTCAGCAGCTTTTCCCTTTTCAGCCTCGTGTCACACTGAACTGCCCTCAGCCAATCAGTGAGGAGCAGGAAAATGGGAGGGGAGATAACAAGCTTCCTTCTCAGTGGAAATGTACCAAATAGAGCCAGGCTGACTAAGATAAGATTTATTACAGCAGAAACATTAGATTAGAATGATTGTAATGCAGGGGTATACTACATAATGAACACAGAGCAGTGGGTACCGTAAATGGAATTTGATTTTGTGGCTGACATTCCTGCTTTATGCAATATTTTGCGGGGAGTCCACTGAGATAAAGAGTTTCATCAAGCTTCCAATGCTCAGATACAGGTGAGGAATCCAAATACCGAACTCACCCCTTCATTGGGTAAATACTAGCGATGCTCATACAGATCCTGCAGAATTTAAATTCTGGCATTTACGATTGAAAATCGTTTTTCGGTGGAAATACTGCATTACTGAAACCCGATCATTTTAGCCCAATCACAGAGCTCGGAAGTTGTCTCAGAAGTGTAGGACCAATCAGAGAATGTGAAAATTAGATTACAGCAGTAATTTTAGGCCAATCAGAAGACTCAAACGCTACCGGGTATTCGTGAGTCTTGCGATTGGCCTGAAATGTTCGTGATATTCTGATTACCGCGGTAAATTATGCTCTCAACTTGGAAGCATTTGGCCAATCAGAGAGTGCAAATAATAACAACAAAAGAAGACTCGTTAGAAAACGGAAATCATAAATCCGTGGAATCGGTAATCTGCATTGGCGGATACCCACCACTCCCGATCGACTTATAACGATACAAACAGGAAATTTGTTCTGCTTTCTTGCTCAAATTAGAAAAAAAGAAACAGTCAATTTTTCTGTCCAGACGATCGCGTTCATCGAATTGATGAAAAATCTTATCTTTTAATCGTATCTGAACTGTGCGCTTGTCAGGAAGTTTAGTGTCTCGGCTGCCGCCCACAAGTGCCATTCGGGTGTAATTAAAATACACCAAATGGCAACGTCTGTAACACCACGTGTGTCCACGCTAGGGAAGATCGGTAATGCTGATTTCCGAATACGGTGAAAATCCTGCCAATGCCAATTACCGATTCTGCAGATTTCCGGCTGATGTCTGAGTACTTCCGAGTTGACTCTACATTCTCTGATTGGTCCAATGCTTCAGAGTTCTATGATTGGTCTGAAAAATCCAAAGTTGTGGTAATGCGGTATTTCTGCAGAAATCTGATTTCTGACTTGCTCTCGGAAATATGGTTTTCCAATCGTAAACAGGGCTGGATTTAGGCCAAGGCCACCTAGGCCATGGCCTAGGGCACCGCAGGAGCTAGGGCACCAAAGCAGCAGGCTAAACTGGTGCAGCATTGCAAATGCTGCAATGCAGGGAGATCATGCGAGCGCCTGACCGCAGTACTGCTCTCTGTGCATGTTTGCATTCTGGCCAACGGCTATGGACTTGGGCAGCATTGGAGACGGAAAGGAAGAGGAAGCTTCTGCACTGGAGACGAGCTGATGGCTTCTGTGGTGTGAAGGCAAGCTGGCTACCTATACTGAAAGGGGGGTGGGAAAAGGAGGGATTAGGGAGTCATCTCGCTACCTATACTGGATTGAAAGGAAGGAGGGGTCATCAGGCTACCTATACTAGAGGGGAGGGGTCATCTGGCTACCTATACTGGAGGGAGGGGTCATCTCACTACCTATACTGAAGGGGGGGGGGGCAGCTGGTGACAGTGGTCTTGGGCAGTAAAGAGTACAAACCCGGCCCTGATCGTAAATGGAGGAATTTTAGTTCTGCGCAATCTGAATGAGCATTCCTAGTCAGCGCTGGACACTAGTGGGCATTACCCAGCGACAGAGAACTGTGACGTGTCGCATCTGAACACGGCTGTAAGCGCACTCAGAAGAGGGGGGGGGGGTGCCTGTCCAACGCTGGTACCGAGCACTAGCAGGCGTCCAGGCAGGTGCAGGACAGCAGCTGACCGGTGGTGTATTCCCATGCTGCCCATACAAAAGAGACCTTAGCCAGATTATGTGCTAGAATTTGCTGTTTTCTTCTGTTACTTTGTCTCGCCCGCCCCGTCCCACATTGTTTGTGCATGGAGCGTAGCCAAGCATCCCTGCTTTATGCCGCATCTCCTGGTACCGAGTTTAATGTATCAAGGCTTAGGATACAATAAAACTCCAGCCACCAGTAGAGCGAAAGCCATTTCAAAGTCAGCAAACTGCGACAGGCCTTTGCTGTGAAGCAACGCGCCAGAACCCCGCTGCACAGCGATTAAGCAGCGGGCAGCCTCTTTCCGGATAACCGCCGCGACTGTGTCTCTATCCAGGTCCCCCCGGCGCACACAACGACGCTGCATAGGAGAGCCGCAGCGGTAAGTGCCTAAATTTGTCCTGAAAAAAAAATGGAACACTTGGGGGACTTGGAGGATTCATCTGCATAATTAGGAAGTCAGGCTGTCAAGTCCAGATCTGTTTAGTGAAATCAGAGCACAAAGCAATCATTTATTTACTGGCTGTGGGTATACATTCCTCATGCTGCAGGGAAAGTTCTGCCTTTCTCAAAGCGATGGGGACCGGCAGCATTACCGACCCCTGTGGCAGGGGGAGGGGGGCACCATAGCTCCCACCTGTCCCTTTTTCAAGACGACAGTCCCTCTTTAAAAACCAAATCCCTCTGTCTCTATCTGTTCCTCATTTGTTTTTTTTATTTATGTTTTTAAAACTTTGCTTCCATCCTTTAACCACTTCGGTACCAGCAGCCTCTGCCCCCTTAAGAACCAGAAGCTACTGGTACACTAAAACGCGCATACCAATATATCGCCGCAATAATCCGTCGCTCACGCTGCTCTGTCTCCGCCGCAGGCTGCTCTCTCTGCCATCTCTATGACGCAATGTAAGCCAATGGGATTGGCTTACAGTAATGACAGGGCCAGGAGCCAATGAAAACTGCTCCTGACTGGCGCACAGTGCTCTGCCGTCATAGAGGCGGCAGGGCAGCACATTGCGGCGGGTAGAAAGCGGCAAGAGCGGCGGGAACAGGCAGGGACGCGCGGTGAATAGGACGTACAGTTTACGTCCGGTCAGAACCGCTGCGCCACCCGCCCGACGTAGATTTAAACTGCGTCGGTCCGAAAGGAGTTAAAGAGGCACTGTAGTGAAATTAACATAATGAATAAAATTGCTTATTACTTACAATATTCATTTTCAGATTATTTAGTCATAGTTTCCACATTGTAAAATCTTTCCTCTCCCTGATTTACATTCTGAAATGTATCACTGGTGGAGACATCTTTAGTCCTGCCAGGTGATCTGTACGGAATGTTTGTTATTGAGCGTTCTGTGCACAGAGGGAGATATTACGTGGCTGGCAGTTGGAAAAAGCCATTATTTCCTACAATGCAACGCGGTTCACAAACTGTCAGGACCATGGTCATGACATCACACTGTGGGAGAGGTTACACCACAATATCAGGCATACAGACTGCCCTGATGATCTATTCAAGAAAAGGGATTTCTTGTGGGAAAGGGGGTATTGGTTACCGATTGAAGTTCCTTAATTAAAGTTCCTCTTTAAAGCGGACCTGAACTCTTGCAAAGTGCACAATGAAAAGTCTTTATTCCACATATATTTGCTGAAAATAAAAATCAATTCTCTGTGTTCTGCTTTTTAAGGCAGATCAAAGTGCCTTATTAGTCAGTACATATACTGCTGGAGAGCATTATCCAGGCACCTCTCCATACAGGATTCACCATTTCAGTGCCTTCTGCAAAAGTGAAACCAAGAAAACCTTTTTTATAAATTTCCATAAATTGTAATGAAGATAGCGATTGCAATTAGCGATAGCGCTTTGTAGTAGGTTCCAGGCCTGAAAATGTGTACCATATATAAATGAATGGGTTCAGCGCTCAACACAGTCCAATCCCTTCAATGCAACTAGTAATAACGGTAACAGTAAAAAAGGGCGCAGGAGGCTAGTGGACAAATCGGGCGCCGCCATTCACTCCTATAATAATTATCGTTTACTGGGCGCCGAACAGGAAAAAAGGGCGCCCGAGAATAATAACGTTTTCCAACGGCGCCCGAAGATTTTTCATGTTTTATAACTGCTTGTGATGATTTATGTTTCTTATTGAAATAAAACATTATTTTAAATGTTATCCCTTACTGTTTGTAAAACATTATTATTCACGAAACATAGCGATCAGTACGTAATGTAAATTGTAATATATTTTATCCCTTACTGTTTTTAAAACATTATTCTACACACAATACAGTGAGCACTAAGGAAGGTCTTAGGTTTAGGCACCAACAGGGGTGTCTTAGGTTTAGGTACCAACAGGGAGTCTTAGGTTTAGGCACCAACAGGGGTGTCTTAGGTTTAGGCACCAACAGGGGGGTCTTAGGTTTAGGCACCAACAGGGAGTCTTAGGTTTAGGCACCAACAGGGGTGTCTTAGGTTTAGGCACCAACAGGGGGGTCTTAGGTTTAGGCACCAACAGGGGGGTCTTAGGTTTAGGCACCAACAGGGGGTCTTAGGTTTAGGCACCAACAGGGGGGTCTTAGGTTTAGGCACCAACAGGGGGTCTTAGGTTTAGGCACCAACAGGGGGTCTTAGGTTTAGGCACCAACAGGGGGTCTTAGGATTAGGCACCAACAGGGGGGTCTTAGGTTTAGGCACCAACAGGGGGGTCTTAGGTTTAGGCACCAACAGGGGGGTCTTAGGTTTAGGCACCAACAGGGGGGTCTTAGGTTTAGGCACCAACAGGGGGGTCTAGGGGTTAGGGGTAGGTACAGGGAAGTGTACAAATTACCCTTATGGGTGTGCAAATTACCCATAAACGTGAAACGCAAACGCATCGCCTGCACCATTTTCTGGCAATTTCCTGGCGGTCGCGTTTCAGTGCTATAGAAGCACTAAATGCGATTGCGGAAAAATCGCCTCAGTGTTCAGTGATTTTTCCGTTGAAAAATCACTCCTGCAAAACGCGGCAGTAATCGCGGGCGTTATGCAAACACAAGTGTGAATGGGCCATTAGGCTACATTTTAATTAGAAACATGTGAATCATGTGAATTTTGCTAAATTTGTATGCCAATGTGAAATCGCGTACGGATCTATGCAATTTTGTTATGCAAATCTGTGTGCACATATCTCGGTGCAATTTTTACAAGAAGATTCAGGAATGAATTCCGATTGTTATTATTGATCGTGCTAACACGCTTACAGAAATATGCACAGAAGCACGCACTTTGTACCACACGCAACAGACGAAGGTTTGTAACAGGTTGTCAGTTTTTTCTTTTTTCCAGATAGATTTTTGCATATAATGGAAACAGGCCTGTAACAATTCAGTGCTGTGTGAATTTATGTGCTAAAAAAAGGGCACAAATTTGCGCCTTGTGGAAACAAGCCCTAACGAGCTTTAATCTCCTTAGCGGTAACCCCAAGTCAGGCTCGGGGCGGAAATCTACAGCTCAGAGTGGTAACCCCGAGTCAGGCTCGGGATGGAAATCCGCAGCTCAGAGCAGTAACCCCGAGTCAGGCTCGGGATGGAAATCCGCAGCTCAGAGCGGTAACCCCGAGTCAGACTCGGGATGGAAATCCGCAGCTCAGAGTGGTAACCCCGAGTCAGACTCGGGATGGAAATCCGCAGCTCAGAGTGGTAACCCTGAGTCAGGCTCGGGATGGAAATCCGCAGCTCAGAGCTGTATTGCTGAGTCAGGCTCGGGATGGAAATCAGCAGCTCAGAGCGGTAACCCCGAGCTGGATCCTGGTAAGGTGTGTAATGTGCAGAGCTCGCACAGATCTATCTAGCGGTATGATTTTTAAAGTCTAAAAGCTTGTGAAAAAATTGCACCGCTTTCAGGGCCTAAAATCTGGAAATAATTATAACGCCAGGGAGGTAAACGGACAACTGTAGTGAGAGGTATATGGAGGCTGCCATATTTATTTCCTGTTGAGCAATACCAGTTGCCTGGCTATTCCTGCTGATCCTCTGCCTCTAATACTTTCAGCCATAGCCCCTGAACAAGCATGCAGCAGATCAGGGCTCATTTACACTGGGGGCGTTTTGTAATTTTTTTAAGCCCTGGCGATTTTCAAAATCACCCTGAAAGCACTTGTGCAATCATTCTCTATGAGAGTGCTCACATCTGAGCGGTTCATTTGCGATCTGATCTGCTGAGCAAAGCGCTGCCGGTACCATTTTTTAGGCGATTCCGCCTCAACGGAAGGTATAGGAAAAACGCAAAACGCTTTGTGCAGCAATTGCGTTCGCGTTTTTAAGAATAAATACATTGTATTTATTATTTTCCGGGTCAAAGAGTTCACTTCCTGACTTGCATCAGGGAGTGAATTAAAAAACGCTCGGGAAAAGCGCTTACAAAAGCGCTTTTCACAAAAACGCAACACCCACCCAAGCGCCAGGAATCGGAAATAAAAATCATGTCAAAAATAACAAAAATGTGAACACAACGCAATGGGAACGAGGCCTTACTAACGTTATTGTCAGATCTGACAAGGATTAGCTGCATGCTTATGTCTGGTGTTATTCAGACGCTACTGCAGCCAAATAGACCAGCAGGGCCGCCAGGCAACTGGTATTGTTTAACAGGAATTACATATGGCAGTTTCTATATTCCTCTCACTGCAGATGTCCTTTAAATTATTATTACATAAGAAATGACCCAGCGGGAGCATGTTATGCAGCACTGTGATGGGGGAAGCTGAGCTGCAGATAAACACTTTTTGGATCGCTGTCTGGTTCGCGTTAATTTCTTTAGCATTCAGGTATACTTTTATAAAAGCTTAAGTAATAACCGTCTTGCTTGTTAGCGTGTCATCTCCTCCATTAGCGTCTTCCGTTCTAATGTTGGGAGATAAATATATTAAAGGAGTGATTTGTTGCATTTAATGATGCTCTCGGCAGTAATGAGAATGATAACAGGCTGGTGGATGCCGCGTACGTTACCGAGAGTCTGGGGAGATGTCCCCCCCCCCTCCGCCGCTGTCACCGCAGAATCTCAAGGTGTCTGCCGGAGCTGGGGAAGCAGTGACAGTGCGCCTTTGATCAGGCCCATGCTTAAAAATAAATTAGCTTGAAGCCTCAGTTTGGATTGGAGCAGCGGCTAATCTTCCCGAGAAGCGCCTGACAGGTCCGTCTACCTGCTTAATAGATCTTTCAGCTGCACATCTGAGGCTTGCTGCTGACAATTTAGCTTTTATTTCAAACAGCTACTTGATTTTAATATAAAATATTGGCTTCTACCTGCAGTGCTGCACATTCTCACAGGGTGCTTCCGGAGGCTGCTTAAAGGGAACCAGAGACGAAGCACCCTCATGTATTCACCATATATATCACATTAGAGAAACCGCCTACCCTGCTTTCTGTTTCATCCTTCACTACTCAGCCTGGTTGTTATCAGCCCTGATAAAATCCCTGACTGAGCATTCAGTCTGGCTTTGCTCAGGAATCATTATAGCTGAGTCTGTCTTCTCTGATGTCTTTTCAAGCCCAAGCCTGCCCCCTGCTGGCTCTGCATTCCTGTTCAGTATATTTACAGCATCGCAGAGAGCTGTGATGAGATGGGAGGAGCTGCTAATGTAAGGCTATATTGAAAAACATTTTTTTTTAATCTATATTTGTCAGTCATAAGAGGTTTTTAGAAATGGTGATTTCATTTTGCACACAGCCCTCTAAATAATATGCTTTTCTGATGAAACGTGTTTTGCGTGGAGTTATAGTAAAAAAAAACCCCAAAAACGGCACACCAGAGCGGCGAAAATACCAGGTATAGTATTTATTTTGTAATATCTATCGGGGGATAGGTTTATTTTGTGCCAAAGCGTTCATCTCTGGTTTCCTTTAAAGCAGACCTGAACTCAGAACTTTCCTCTCTGCTCGAAAAGATAAGCAACAGCATATCACCTTTAAAGAAAAACATTTCTTTGTTACAGATGAAAGAGATCCTGCAATGAAACTGCAGTGTGTCTACTTCCTGCTTTCATGGACAGCAGACCTTTTGTTAACATCCTGTGTTTAAATATTAGCTTCTCTGCCAAGGCAGTCAGCTGACACAGCTGAGGGATCAAATTATGCTTCTGATTAGCCACAGATTAGGGGGAATTAGACAGGCTAAACTAACCAAATATATACAGGGTGCATTTCTTTCTGTTTTCCAGCTGTCCTGTCCTGTTGAAGTGGTCCACATTAAAAGACAACTGACTTGAGAGGGATATAGTGGTTGCCATATTTATCATTTAGTACTTTGACAAGGTCCTCCAGCCCCCAAGGCTGAGACACCAAAGTGCGCCCCTCCATCCCTCCCACCCCAGCCGTCACACACTGATTACTATTACACTAAGAGGCCCCTCCTCCATCCCTCCCACCCCAGCCATCACACACTGATTACTATTACACTAAGAGACCCCTCCATCCCTCCACCTCAGCCGTCACACACTGATTGCTATTACACTAAGAGGCCCCTCCCCCATCCCTCCCACCCCAGCTGTCACACACTGATTACTATTACACTAAGAGGCCCCTCCCCATCCCTCCCACCCCAGCCGTCACACACTGATTGCTATTACACTAAGAGGCCCCTCCCTCATCCCTCCCACCCCAGCCATCACACACTGATTGCTATTACACTAAGAGGCCCCTCCTCCATCCCTCCCACCCCAGCCGTCACACACTGATTGATGTTAGACTAAGAGGTGCCCCAAGGTCCCCAACACCTTAATCTCTAGTTATCTGGCTTGCAGTCACTGCCATGTATCCCCTTTTCGTATTTCTCTCTGCTTCAAACAAAATAGGGGAATGATAGCAGAGTGAGTTGTGCACCCCCTCCTACACTGCACCCTGAGGCTGGAGCCTCTCTCGCCTCTGCCTCGGACCCGCCCTATGCCCCATCCTACACTGCGTCCTGAGGCTGGAGCCTCTCTCGCCTCTGCCTCCGCCCCGCCCTGTGCCCCCTCCTACACTGCGTCCTGAGGCTGGAGCCTTTCTTGCCTCTGCCTCGGCCCTGCACTTTGATTTGACACTCTAGATGAGAAGCACCCCAAAAAAACGAATATGAATATCTTTGAGGCTAGGTTCACAGTGGTCAGTTATGTAATGTACGCATTATAATGACGATGAACTACAATGGAGACTCACTGGACATAGACTGTAATACAAAGCCTGCATGCAGCAGGTTAGAATAGCGCGATCAGTTACAGCGCAGTACTGTGACCAGGCCCATAGGACTGTATAGGCAGTGAGCTGACATGCAGAATTATTCTGCAACACAACTGAACTCTGTGAACAGGGCCTAAGAGATTCAGAGCATTATTTATATAAACCAGGGGTGCGGCTTTCTCCACGGGAACAAAGTGGGCGCTGGGGGCCTCACCCATAGCTGGATCCTCCCTTGCTGCCAGGGCTTCCCTTGTCTGTGACTTGCATGGCCACCGCTGCCTCCCCATGACAGTGTGTTGGGGATGAAGAGGCAGCAGGAAGCTATATACCGCCACTGACTCCAATTCCCCATACTGGGAGTGGCTACCTATAACTGTTTTCCCAGAATGCTCTGGGAGGAGAATTCTGCATAGCTTATATGCCTAGGTTGTGACATCACTGGAAGGGTGGGGCTGCTGCATACCAATATTCAAAAATATATAGATATAGGAAATGTTTATGATGCTGAATCCAGGAAAATTACGGTAAAAGTGGGTATCCTGAATAATTTACTACATATGACACTACAGGGCCTCTTTCTCATGCCAGGAGAGGGGCTGTACACTGAAAGCTGCATAGGAGTGAGTTTATTACTGGAACAGGATCTGGAGAGTGCTTCCGCAGGCTCCAGCAGGGCATGCTGGGATTTGTAGTTCTGTGGAGCCACAATATGCTGCGGGCCCTGTACAGCGTTATTGAGCAGCGCTCGGAGCTTGGCCTGCCAGTGGATTGCATTCCGGAGGTGTCAGAAACCCGATGCGTGGTCAGGCACATAGGAGTGAGTTCAGTATCTGTAGAGTTATTCCGCAGGCATGCTGGGATTTGTAGTTCTGTAGAACCATGCTTTGCTGTAGGTCCTGAATAGCGTTATTGAGCAGCGCTCGGAGCTTGGCCTGCCAGTGGATTGCTTTCCAGAGGTGACAGAAAGGGTCAGGCTCATAGGAGTGAGTTCAGTATCTGAACACGATCTGTAGAGTGCTTCCGCAGGCTCCAGCAGGGCATGCTGGGATTTGTAGTTCTGTAGAGCCACACTTTGCTGTGGGCCCTGAATAGCGTTATTGAGCAGCGCTCGGAGCTTGGCCTGCCAGTGGATTGCATTCCGGAGGTGTCAGAAACCCGATGCGCGGTCAATACTTCTACTTCTTAATAAAGACAGTGAATCACCCGGCATGTCTGCTGCTGGAGCTTTATTAGATCTGTGTCACTGATAACTTCTCCAGGAATCCCATTAATGGACCCGGCAGCTAAGCCAGTCAATGAGCTGGTCCTGCAGAGGCTCCGGGCGTGGCGGCCAGCCTGGCGGGCGGGAAACATGCGGTGTGTCGCAGCCGACCTCCTCAATGCTAATGCCCGGTTTACAGATGTCTATTGAGCCAGAGTCTCAGAATACATCCTGCAGAGCCACAACAGTCTATCGCTTACCGAGGAGGAGGAAACACGATGAGATGTTTGGGTGTTGGAGGTCCGGCGGCCGAAAGAAGATCTCCAGACTTTCTCTCTGGACTTCCTGCGGGAAACTCAGCCAAACTGCTGTCTGCGAGCTGGTGAGGAACCACAAGTGCCAGCATGCAGGGCCAGGCCGAGGCATAGGCTGGATAGGCTCCAGCCTCAGGGCGCAGTGTAGGAGGGGGCGCACAATTCATTCAGCTGTCATTCCTAATTGTGTTTGAAGCAGAAATAAATAAGAAAAGGGGATACATAGCAGTGACTGCAAGCCAGATAACTAGATATTAAGGTGTTGGGGAGGTTGTGGGCCCTGTGACCCTCTTAGTCTAATAGCAATCAGTGTGTGACGGCTGGGGTGGGAGGGATGGAGGGGTGCACTTTGGTGTCTCAGCCTTGGGTGCTGGAGGACTTTGTCCCAGCTATACATCCACAGGAGAGGTTTGACAGGAACCAACAAATTAATTGTCCCACAAGCAGCAGGTTACATAGAATAATGACCGTCACTCCGACAATCGTTTCGGGATCCCCCTTTCTCAAGGCAATGTGACAGAGAGTGATACAGTGTCACATCACATCGGATCCCATCTGAGCTGAAACCAATGCAAGTCAATGGAGCTGCTTCCATTGCTTGCTAATTTTGCGATCCGATCCGAAGCAATGCGACCCAGGAAAAGTAGTGGATGCATGCTACAGATTCTCGCAGTACGCATCCAATTCCTGTAGGCAAGTACAGACGGCCGCATTCGGACTTCCAGAAGTTAACCGGAAGTGCCTGCGTCACGGATCCAATGCGTTGCAATGATCGCATTGCATCATTTTCTAGTGGAAAGAGGCACTTAAAGAGAATCTGTACTCTAATATTCTTACACTAAAAAGCATACCGTTGTATTCATTATGTTCTCCTGTGCCCCTCTGTGCTGTTTCTGCCACTCTCTGCTGCAATCCTGGCTTGTAATTAACAGTTTTAGGCAGTGTTTACAAACAAACTAACCAGCTTGTGATAGGCTCACATAAACAGAGTGTGTGAGTCATACAGAGTGTGCAGGGGGCCTGCAGAGGGTGTGTATCGCTTCTATCCAATCACAAGCAGCCCTGCACATTCCACACATTCAAGCCTTAGCCCAACAGACACGACAGAGGAAAGGAGATAAGATTTATTACAGAGACAGTGCAATTAGGAAAGGCTGCAGTAAGCCAGAGCACATTAGAGCAGGCATAGGATAGAAAAACTAAGGCTGAAAAATTTGTTACAGAGTCTCTTTAAAGAGATACTATAACCAAGAATTGAACTTCATCCCAATCAGTAGTTGATACTCCTTTTCCCATGGGAAATATATTCCTTTTCACAAACAGACCATCAGGGGGCTCTGTATGGCTGATATTGTGGCGAAACCCCTCCCACAAATGATGTCAGCGCCTCACAGCACTGAGGTACTGACATCACACTGTGGCAGCCTTGTTGCATCGTGGGAAATAACAGCTGTTTACAGCTGTTTCCAACTGCCAAAAAATCAAGCAGCATCTCCTTCCACTGACATCACCTGCCAGCAGTAAAAATGTCACCATGTAATAAATGTCAGAATGTAAATCAGAGAGAGGAAAGATTTTACAATGGGAAAACACTGACTAAATCATTTATACATAATTACCGTATTGTAAAAATTAAGCACTTTTTTTTTATTACATTAGTTTCACTGGAGTTCCTCTTTACAGTTTCTTTGTGGTGTGCATGGGGTGTGGTGGAGGCGTGTTTGGAATGGCCCATACTCACGGGCAGCAAAAGTGGCCTGTCGCCAGCACACGTGAGCGTGTGGGCGACAGGCCGGCGACAGCTCCTCGCCAGGTCCCTCCGCGTACACACGCAGAAGAGAGACCAGCGGCGCGACGGAAGCTGTCGCCGACGTTCCTCCTCCCCCCGCCGGAAGCTCTGCATACCTCAATGGAGGTTGCTGTCACTAGTCCGCGTACTCACGCGGACTAGCGACAGTTGCGGCGGAGGTGCGGCGGCGACTGTCGCCAGGCGATTGAAACTTTTAATCGCCTGGCGACATCAGCGACGGGCGACAGTTCGGGGTGCGCGCCCGTGCAACGGCCCATACTCATGGGCGACAATTGTAGCCCATGAGTATGGGCCAGAAGAGGGGCAGGGATATGTCTTAATTTAAGGTGTCCCTCTTTTCATCTCAAAAAGTTGAGAGGTATGCCTAATGTTGAAGGGGGTGGAGGTTGTTTTATATATTTGAGTAGCTGAGTGCTCAGATCCCTTTAATATGAAACTGGAGAAGTGCAGTTTTTGCTGATTTGGGTTGGCCCAATCCCAAGCTATGTAGAAACTGCAGGAAATGTTGCACCAAGTTGGACAGATTTGCAATCCATTGACTGTATCCGGTAATAATACTCAGGAATGGATGGTTTATTCTGTCTGGGCAATAATGGGTGCATTAAATAACAATCTCAGGAGACAGAGCCAGGCAGCCGTGCAGCTGATGAGGGGTAATCAGGAGAGACTGAGGGTCAGCTGTGCAGGTAGCCCACCTATCACAGGCAGACCAGGCAGCACCACCCCAGGGAAGGGGAGAAGGTACACGACACCGCCCCAGGGACAGCGACCAGGTAAGCAAGGTTTACATTCTATATATCATCATAGAAACATGTGGGCATTCTTTAACATAAACGGTACACTTTAGTTTTGAGGTCTTTGGTCTTCCTTCCTGTGATTTGTAGCTGCGACTCCCAGCTGATGACATCATTGCTGCAGTCACACAAACCAGTCTCTGTAGCTATGCATCAGTCTGAGGTTACACTGAAATCGTATGCGGCATCATGTATGTGTTTTCAGAGGCCTAGCAATAGGGGATGCAGAGTTTGCAGCCACACCAGGGCCCCTGGGCTAGAGGGGCCCTCCTTCATTCATCTTATTAGCTTTGCATTGGTGCTATGCTGGTAATGATCACCTCTTTATGTGCAGTGCATTGCATAGTGCTAATCCTTAGCAAGCTGTTTCCTCATGCCCCATTCACACTAGAGCATTTTGTCGGAGATTTCGGCAAAACACTCAATCGCTAGAGCTTATTAAAGTGCTAATGCAATAATACCCTATGGGCTTGATCTCACTTGGGCGATTAACGCAAATCGCCAAAAACAAACGTGTAGCCTGCACAATTTTCCCATGATTTTCCAGCGATTACGTTTAGTGCTATAGAAGCGCTAATTGTGAATGCGGAAAAAATCGGCACGCGTGAATGCTGATTTTTTTTTTCCGTTAATCGCCAAAAAATTGCAAGAGCAAAACGCTCTTGAATGAATGGGGCCTTAACAATCTGTTTCCTCACTCTGATTACACCTCTCTTACAATGCAGCTGTCCTTGGTAGGTTTTAGGACTCCATGTCAATACAGTGTTTGGGGCCCCATGTAAAACTTTCCCAGGAGCCCAAAGCTCCTTACTTTTGCCAATGTGTGTTTTTGTAGGCTTTTGTATGTATTGGGTCCAAAATGCCCCCCCCCCTCCCCCCAGGCAAGGAACACGCTTATTAGAATCGCATGCGTTTTGCCACATAGCAAAAAAACGCATGTGAAATCGCATATAACGTAGGTTTATGGTCGCACAAATCACATAGGTGTGCGATTTGCAGTGCAATTGTTTATGTGCATTTTAAAATCGCACAACAACTTACTTTCTCCCCACCATGTGTGCAATTGCATGCGGCTTGCATACAAGGCCACCGTTACTACATTTGGTAACAAAATGGTGGAAAATTACTGACCAAAATATGACTTTTAACATTCACAGTGTTTACCCTTAGGCTGCTTTCACAGTGGGACGTTACAGGCGCACGTTAGAGCAGCCTGTAACGCACCCCACCGCACAGCAATGAAAAATCAATGGGCTGTTCACAGTGCCCACGTTGCCAGGGCCAGCGCTACCATAGAGGCAGAAGAGGCAGCTGCCCCAGGGCCCCAGAGCTTGTAGGAGCCCCCAGTGGCTACAAGAGGAAAAACATTTTTTTCAAATCGGCCTTATAGTTTTTGGGAAAATCGATTTTAAAGTTTCAAAGATAAAAAAATACACATTTAAAAACCTGCCGACTTTAATGGTTAATAGAAAATCCACCTTAAATGCTAGAAATCCTAAATTTGCAGGATATGTTAAGGAGATCATTAGGAATAAGAGGAAAAAAAAATATTTCAAAAAGACCTTATAGTTTTTGAGAAAATATCACTTTTAGTAGCAAACCTAACGGTAGTGTAATTTTACATGCATCAAACGAAAGCGCAATCAATTTCCTGACGGGGTTTCCAGGGGGTCCATACGCAGCAGCAGCGCTTTGGCCAGGGATCGCTATACAGCTGCAATATGGCTGTATGAAGATCCCTGGCATTTTTTCCTATTTTCCCAATTTTTTTTTTTATGTTTAGAGTGTTGGAATTTAAAAAAAAAAAAAATTATGTGGGCCCCCCCCTCCTGAAACTTTTTAACCCCTTGTCCCCCATGCAGGCTGGGATAGCCAGAATGTGGAGCTCCGACCGATTGGGACTTCACACCCTGTTATACCAGCTGCAAAAAAGGTCCCCTAATGCCGATTTTTGTTCTGGGGTATATGTTGGGGGGGCCCCCAGGTTTATTTTGCCCTGGGGCCCCATTGTTGCTTAAACCGGCCCTGTTTGCACATGCTCAGTAAGGGGAGAGTCCGCTATTGTGTCTAGCCACATGGCTAATTAATATTTACTGCACTGTGCGGACGTCACTGGCGGGACCACGTGATGCGGAGTGTTCCGATCACGTGGTCTCCACAGTCTTTTGATGCATGCGCCGTTTTCGATCTATCAGCATAGAACGAAAACAGCGCGCCAAGAGATGCATAACGCGTCTGTGCAGCGTCCAACTTTAGCACCACCATGCTTTGAGTTAGGGGAACGTTATGCGACCTTAACGTCCCCTGCAACGAAACGCCCCACTGTGAAAGAGCCCTGAGGCTCAGTTCACATTAGGTTTTGCCAATGGAACTCCGCGGCTCGTTCCGCTGAACGGAAAAAAAAATGCAGCAGGACCCAATTTTCTGGACTGTTTCGCTCAGCGGAACGGAAACAGAAGCTTTCATAAGGCTGCATAATAGGAACCTATGGAAAACGGCACACTGGCTGTAAATACGGACTGTTTTCCCAGATCCAGATGGCCGGATCCGCAAAAAAAACGCAGAATCGGGCTTTTGCGGAAATATTCTGAGAACAAAGTGATAAGTACGTTCCTATTACTGGGTACGCAATGCGGTTCCCACTGTGAACAGGGCCTTCTGTTTTTTTTGTCAATTATACAAGCAATGATTTCCCTTTAAAGGACAACTGTAACGAGAGGGATATGGAAGCTGCCATATTTATTTCCTTTTAAACAATATCAGTTGCCTGGCTAACCTGCAGATCCTCTGCCTCTAATACTTTCAGCCATAGACCCTGAACAAGCATGCAGATCAGGTGTTTCCGACGTTGTCAGATTGGACTGGATTAGCTGCATGCTTGTTTCTGGTGTGATTAAGGTACTTCTGCAGCCAAATAGATCAGCAGGGCTGCCAGGCAACTGGTATTGTGTAAAGGACAACTGAAGTGAGAATAATATGGAAGCTGACATATTTATTTCCTTTTATACAATACCACTTGCCTGGCAGCCCTGCTGATCTATTTGGCTGCAGTAGTGTCTGAATCACTCCAGAAACAAGCATGCAGCTATAAAGTCAGAAATGCCTGATCTGCTGCATGCTTGTTCAGGGGCTATGGCTAAAAGTATTAGAGGCAGCAGATTAGCAGAATAGCCAGACAACTGGTATTGTTTAAAAGGAAATTAATATGGCAGCCTCCATATTCCTTTCACTTCAGGTGTCCTTTAAAAGGATGGCTCTAACAGGATTGGTATACGTGATGACAATAACAACTTCACTCACCTTTCGGCAGCCCTCGCTTTGGTCTAATATAATCCATATTGAGGAATTTCTGTCTATTTTGTTGAATAATCTTATGCCAGGTTTTCAGAATCCTTTCACTTGGAAAATATGCAGCATTTTGCCGCAGTTAAAGAACGCATGCAAAAACACATGTAATGATAGTCTATCGGGCAGCTGTATTTACAGGAGTCATCTACACCTCTGCATAGCATTAAAAAAAAACTGCAGTACTGCACAATGCATGAGATTCCTCAATCCTCATTGAACTCAATGGCTACTGTAAAACGTACATGTGTTAAAACACACCCCAACAGGGCTGGATTTGTACTAGTGATGGGATTTCCGGCTCTTTTAAGAGAATCGGCTCTTGTTAAAGAGCCGGCTCGTATGGCTCTCAAACAGCTCTTCTTTTAACCCCCCTGGCGGTATGAAATATTCCGCCAGGGGGCAGCGCAGCAGGTTTTTTTTTTTTTTGTTTTTTTTAAATCATGTAGCGAGCCCAGGGCTTGCTACATGATAGCCGCTGCTCAGCGGCATCCCCCCGCCCGCTTCGATCGCCTTCGGCGATCTCCGATCAGGAAATCCCGTTCAAAGAACGGGATTTCCTGGAGGGCTTCCCCCGTCGCCATGGCGACGGGGCAGGATGACGTCACCGACGTCGGGACGTCATTGGGAGTCCCGAACCACCCCTCGGCGCTGCCTGGCACTGATTGGCCAGGCAGCGCACGGGGTCTGGGGGGGGGCCGCGCGCCGCATCAGATAGCGGCGATCGGGCGGGGGCCGGTGGCGATCAGAGTGCTGGCGCAGCTAGCAAAGTGCTAGCTGCGTCCAGCAAAAAAAAAATTATGAAAATCGGCCCAGCAGGGCCTGAGCGGCACCCTCCGGCGGCTTACCCCGTGTCCAGCACGGGGTTACCGCTAAGGAGGTTAATATCATTAGAAGCCTCTCAGAAGAAAAGCCAGCCCCGCCCCGTCTCCATGACAACTCCAGGCTGCTTCTCTGAGTGGGGCAATCCCTCTTGCTGCTCTGCTCCGCCCCATACACCCATACAAGCTACAGGAGGAAGACTACATCTCCCGGCATGCCTCCGCGCCCTTTATTACAGAACAGAGCGCACTGGTGAGTGATTCACAGGCATCGGCTCTTTTTAAACTGAGCACGGCTCTTGTCGTTCGCAGCAAAGAGAACAACCCATCACTAATTTGTACTTCAAGGCCACTGTCACCAGGCGCCCCCCCCCCTTCAGTATAGATAACGAGATGACCCCTCTACTACCCCTTTCACTCTAGTATAGGTAGCCAGATGCCATATTGTCACTCATTTCTCTGCCTGTCTCCAGTGCAGAAGCTTCCTCTTCCTTTCTTTCTCCAATGCTGCCCAAGTCCATAGCACTGGCCACAATGCAAACATGCACAGAGAGCAAGGAGGCTGCTGCACAGGCGGCTAGCAGCAGAGTACCATGGTCAGGCGCTCGCCTCATCTCCCTACATTGCAGCATTCGCAAGCTTATAAATGCTGCACCAGTTTAGCCTGGTAAGCCTGAGCTACACTTATGGCAGCTGCCGGGAGGTCCATGCAGGGCATTGCGGGTGTTCTCACTCACCTCCCAGGCGATCCAGATGCTGGCAGCCATTCCTCTTCCTCTCCTCCAAGTGTCTGCATCCCCATGGTGAGATCGCTGACTGTCGTCATGACAGGAGAACTGCAGCACCGGATCTGCAGGGGCTACTCCAAGCTCTCTCATGGTATGATTTTTTTTTTGTTTGTTTCCTTGCTTTTATGGTCTAAAAGCACATGAAAAAATTGTACCGCTTTTAGACCCTAAAATCAGGAAGAAATCATACCGCCAGGGAGCTTAAGTAGTTGGGGCCCCCTTACAGCTATGCCCCCCTACGGTCACATGGGGCTGTAGTTACGCCGCTGATCCCTGCCTTATATTTTCCAGCGATCTCCAGCCCATTGTGTTTACTTTAGGTAGAGTAAACAGAAGTCCCAGCATTCCTCCTGTGAGGAAGAATCAGGAAACTCCGGCGCGGTAATTGTCAGAGATCCAAACAACGAGGATTCATTTTCTTCTATCAGCCAAGTCTCGCTGAGCCGTCTCTTCCTACCTAATTAACATCACAAATCTCTGGACAGCAATATCCCCGGCCCAGACACGGGCTGAGCTCTCGCACCTCACCACGGCGATGTGAAAGGCGACGGCTTGTAATTAAATTCTGAAAATGAGGACCAAAATGGTTTGGCTTTGGAGGAAACTACGTCATCCATCACACATCACTAGGAGGGGGACAGGTGGCTGTCGGAGGATTTTAATTGGGTTCGCCGACATCTTTCGGGAGGGGATGTGCCATGCTGTACAGGTGCTATTGAGAGAAGTTATTTTGATGGCTCAAACTTGGACTGTGTCGGGAGAGTCCTTACATCGCCATTATAGAGAACCGGAGCTAGCGTGTTGACCCTGCGAGAAAGTCTATAGGGATCTCCAATCACAGCAACGTCTACAACTTGAAGCATTGTGATTGGCAGAGTAATGTGGGTGTATTACTACTACAACCTGTCTGAAGCCTGGAAGTTCAAGAGGGTGCTGTCTAGCCAATCACAGTAGTGGAATTTCTCTATGGACTTTCACCTCAACAGATGTCTGGCTTCTGCCTGTAGCTCCGCCCTCTACCAGACGAGGTCATAGGCACTTCCCTGATTTGCGTTTTTAATCACCTGACAAAGAGCATTGGTCCGTGTCTCCACCTGGATTTTATCAGCTTAAAGAGAACCCGAGGTGGGTTTGAAGAATATTATCTGCTCACAGAGGCTGGATCTGCCTATACAGCCCAGCCTCTGTTGCTATCCCAAACCCCCCTAAGGTCCCCCTGCACTCTACAATCCCTCATAAATCACAGCCACGCTGCTGACAAACAGCTTGTCAGAGCTGGCTGTGTTTATCTCTATAGTGTCAGTCTGCTGCTCTCCCCGCCTCCTGCAGAACTCCAGTCCCCGCCTGCATTCCTTCCCTCCCTGCTGATTGGAGGGAAGGGACGGGGGCAGGGAAAGGAGCTATGCAAGAGGCGGGGGAGCAGCTGAGACTGACACTACAGATGTAAACACAGCCTCACAGCATGGCTGTGATTTATGAGGGATTGCAGAGTGCAGGGGGACCTTTGGGGGGTTTGGGATAGCAACAGAGGCTGGGCTGTATAGGCAGATCCAGCCTCTGTATGCAGATAACATTCTTTAAACACACCTCAGGTTCTCTTTAAAACATTTTATTTTAATTCAAAGTGCAGACATGTCAAACAGCCAAAATGTTTCATTCTTTTTGAAATTTGTCAAGTGCACTTAATAAAAGTCAAAAAGATGGAAACATTGTTCCTTGTTTGGTATGTCTGCGTGTTTGAATTGGAGGGGAAAAAAAATTGAGCTGATCAAATCCAGGTGGAGACCGAGACTTTTTTCAGCTTTGGTGACTGTGGGCTGTTTGGTTTCTGGCCAGTTGGGTTGATTCCTTGGTGAACTTGAATTGGATTCGGTAGTAGGGTCAGCCTCACTCCTACCTGTTAGGGCCAGATCTGTTTACTTTGCCAATGTCCAGGGTGACCAACCACCAACGGCTTTGGCATTATGCGATGATGTCACGCTGTACAGAAGGATGATGCAAGCAGAAAGGCAGATAGGCCTATTACAAAAAATTGCATGAAGAGCAACAAAGGTCATTTTTTTTTTTAGCTATACATGGCACCACAAATGACATTTTAGAATGTAAAGGTGGCCATACATGGTACAATTTTTCAATTAGATAATTTAGTTTGATTATTCTGTTAGATCGAATATAAAGATTTTTCCAGCATGTCCGATCATTTTTCCCGAAAAACGGGATAATCGTTCGAATTTCTTGATCGAAAAAAAAAATATTTTCAACTTTCATTCAATTCGATCATTTAGATCGAATAAACGGGAAAATCGAACGTTTTTATTGTATCGTGTATGGGCACCATAATATTTTCATTCACCATGGATTATCAGTTGAACAAACAGTCTTTGAACTGGGGCTATAAATCACCTGGCCTAATACAAATAATAATACTGCAATAATAATAAAAAATAGATAATGAAATTAATAAGGATATTTAAAAGAATGATTGTCCAGCCTCCCATAATTATTATCTACAATTGTTTATATTTATTATTATACTGAATGCTGCAGGAGTAATCATGCTGGGATTTTTCAAGTCCTCAGAGGGTCCTTTTATTAATGAATGGATGCCATTGTGTCCAATGCATATCAGAAGCATAAACTGTGATTCTCAAATACAAAATAAAAGCTTACACAAAACGAGAAAAACAAACAAACAAAAACAAAAAAACTTACAGATGTTTGGAGAAACAACCAAAATGTAAACTTTTTTTATTTATTTATCATGGTTGTTATAAATAAAATAATACTCAATAACCTTTTATAATACCGGTAATATACATTTGGCTCATTATATAGTCATGACCGCTACACACAGTGTGTGTACACGCACACGCGCGCACACACACGCACACATATATACACATATACACATATACACATACACACACGTACACACACACACACACACACACACGTACACACACGTACACACACACACGTACACACACGTACACACACACACGTACACACACGCACACACACACGTACACACACGTACACGTACACACACGCACACGCGCACACACACATACATGCACTCACACACACGTACACACATACACACACACGCACATGCACACGCATGTGCACACGCACACACACGTACACACACACGCACACGCATGTGCACACGCACACACACGTACACACACACGCACACACGTACACACACACATACACGCACTCACACACACGTACACGCACACACATGTACACACACATACACACACGCACACACACATACACACACATACATGCACTCACACACACGTACACACATACACACACACGCACATGCACACGCATGTGCACACGCACACACACGCACACACACACGCACACACACACACGCACACACACACACGTACACACACACATACACGCACTCACACACACGTACACACACACACACACACACACACACACACACACACACACACACACACACACACACACACACACACACACACACACACACACACACACACACACACACACACACGCACACGCACGTACACACACGCACGCACACGCACACATACACACACATACATGCACTCACACACACGTACACACATACACACACACGCACATGCACACGCATGTGCACACGCACACACACGTACACACACACGCACACACACACACGTACACACACACATACACGCACTCACACACACGTACACGCACACACATGTACACACACATACACACACGCACACACACATACACACACATACATGCACTCACACACACGTACACACATACACACACACGCACATGCACACGCATGTGCACACGCACACACACGCACACACACACACACGTACACACACACATACACGCACTCACACACACGTACACACACACACACACACACACACACACACACACACACACACACACACACACACACACGTACACACGTACACACGTACGTACACACGTACGTACACACGTACGTACACACGCACGTACACACGCACGTACACGCACACGCACACACACGTACACACACGCACGCACACGCACACATACACACACATACATGCACTCACACACACGTACACACATACACACACACGCACATGCACACGCATGTGCACACGCACACACACGTACACACACACGCACACACACACACGTACACACACACGCACACACACACACGTACACACACACGCGCACACACACATGTACACACACACGCGCACACACACATGTACACACACATACACACACGTACACACGCACACACACATACACACACATACATGCACTCACACACACGTACACACATACACGCACATGCACACGCATGTGCACACGCACACACACACGCACACACACACACGTACACACACACATACACGCACTCACACACACGTACACACACGCGCACACACGCGCACACACACACGTACACGCACACACGCGCACACACACGTACACACACACACACGTACACACAAGCGCGCGCGCGCACACACACACACGCACGCACGCACGCGTACACACACGCACGCACGCGTACACACACACACGTACACACACACACACGTACACACACACACACACGTACGCACGCACGCACGCACGCGTACACACACGCACGCACGCGTACACACACACACGTACACACACACACACACGTACACACACACACACACGTACACACACACACACACACACACGCGCACGCACGCGTACACACACGCACGCGTACACACACACACGCACGCACGCGTACACACACACACACGTACACACACACACACACGTACACACACACACACACGTACGCACGCACGCACGCACGCACGCGTACACACACGCACGCACGCGTACACACACACACGTACACACACACACACACGTACACACACACACACACGTACACACACACACACACACACACGTACACACACACACACACACACACA